>NC_056626.2:179525972-179825972 GCF_002870075.4 Lactuca sativa | reverse complement strand
AGAATCAACATAAGCATTAACCTTTGCAGCATTGGAGTCTGCATGGCCTTTGAGTGATTCCAAGAAGATCTTTGAATCATGAACAAGATCTGTCACTTCGGTTGTTGCTTTCTGGCAAGTAGATGTAGGGGCATCCACAACCTTTGTAGCTTTATCTATTGAGGTTGTATATTGCTGAAGAGCAGTGTCAAGAAAAGCTTATAAACAAAATCGGAATATTTTGTAGGGGAAGCAAGCAATTTGTCAAGCTTATCATCAAGACTTTTTAAATGGTGCTTTGTCACCGGAGCATCATCATCTTCACTTGGAAGCCGATAAGGACTATAATAAGTGGAATCAAAATCAAAGTTTTCCCCTCCCAGAGTAGGCTCAGAGTCTGTTGATGGAGATGGTGAGAGAGGTTTAGTGGTAACAGGGATTTTAATGCCAACGGTATGTGCCCCCGTATCAGATACATTGACACTCACTGAAGGTCCAATTGTTGTGGTTGTTGTGGCTTGAGAAAACATTGGAGGTGCTAGTGGAGTAGAAATAGTAGGTTGAGAAGTGACAGGAGGTGGAATGGGCTACCGAGATTGGTATTGTGGGTTGTTTTGGAGAAGGAGAAGGAGTATGAACATCAATCTGTACCTCAAGAGTTGGAGATTGGGGAGGAGTGTTTCCCCTTGGTGATCCTTCGTGTTGAACCTCCTCTTCTTCATCGACTGATTGCTCCTCTTCATTGGAAGTAGTAGGCGACGGTGCCTTCAGCCGCTTGGCCATCTTCTTGACCGTTTTCTTTTTAGGAGCCGAAGGTATAGCTTAACAGCCTTACGCTTTTTAGGAGATGAGGGACCTTTGGTCTCGGATTTCTTAGACTCCAGTTTCTTTCCCCTCTTCGCAGGTTTTTCAGCAACCTCCAAAGCACTCTACATCTTAGGAGTGTGTTGGCGTGGACCCGAAGGTGTCAATTTCCTGTAATCAGCCATGACTTTACTTTCACTATGGACACATCGACTCATCGATTCATGAATAGAATCGATAAATGTGAACTTTGTAGGGTCAGAAAAAACAATATTGGTCGTGTGAAATGTAGCAACAGAAGACAGCATAGCATCCGCCATGACAGGAATTTGAAAAGTCTCAATGGCTCTACGAGTGACTAATATCCAGAAACAACCGCATGAAATCTCAGATGTTTGGATGAGGATTTGAGGCTCTGCACCAGTTGTGCCCAGATTAGTGAACCATAATCCAAACTGATTCCATTGTAGAGACCCTAAAGGATGGTCCTGAAACCTTTACTCGCCTCATCCGACCCTACAACCCTTTCTGCTAACCTCTTCTAGATAAGTGTGAATCGACCATTCCACTGAGGTTGTAAACATGACTTCTAGAATTTTGTCACCATAGTCAGAACGTCTGTGTATCCCATGTCATAGAACATCGAAAACAACTGAGTTGTTGTGATGAAATTCGGAGAGATGGCATAAGCATCTGCAGCAAGCCCTAGTAGTGAACAGAAGCGTGCTTTGGAAACAGATGTTTTGTGATTAAAAATATCGAAGAATATCCGTTCCTTGCGTTTTTCATAGGAAGCAGTGGAATAGACCTGTGATAGAAGGGACATCGGAACTAATTCGACTTGCGTTAGAGCAATCACCAATGGATAATACTTGAGACACTCTACCACGTGAAGCATGTACGAATCATAAAGAAAAGGATTCAGTTGAATGACCAAATTCTGATTGGGTTTTATAATAGGAAAAGATGATGAAGCTGTTTGATGTTGAAGAGAGGACATTTCCGCCATGGTTGTAATGAAGAATAAGGTGAACAGTTTGTAAATTGCTTGTTGTATTCGAGAGAGAGGTTGAAGAAGGTAAGGAGGTACAATAGGTGTGAGAACCCCCTTTTATACCGTTGCCAGGAGAGAGAAAGTATCCGCTGTAATGATGATACGATCTCTGAAACGGCGCCAGAAAAAGCACGATTTGACAGCTTGGTTTCCCTAGATATACGTCGGTAGGCGTGGGTTTAGGAACCGTTTCAAATTCACATGCCAAATACAAATTCTTATCCTATGAGTCATGTGGAACTCTTATCCAATTACCGTCTCTTCAATTTTGATAAGCTTCAAAGTCCAGTACTAGCAGCTACAAACGAGACTCATCTGTTCTCTTCATGTAAAGCAACCTTCGCTCCTCCATAAGAAAGTGAATCACCATTTCCGTTAGAATCGAAAGTACAAATCTTAAAACTGCCATTAGTACCACTAACAAGAATTTTGGAAAATCATAATGATCTTCGTGCAAGAGTGTGCCAACGAAAAAGAAAGAAATCAAGATGTGTGTGGGATATAAGTGATGTCTTTGAAGACATGAAACGAAGGATCTCAGGCACGAATCTGTTCCTTCAAAGTCAAGAGAGACTGAGAAGTGTCTATGTGGTTTCCCGTGAAATATGATCAAATGTTTGTTAAACTTTGAAAGGCATCTTTTCAAGTATCGACTTTAGTGGGTGGTTTATCTTCTATCGAACTTTGATGCTTAAAATAAGACCGAAAGTAGGATGAAGTACTTATGAGACCAATGTGGTATGTTGAACAAGCAGGTTGGAGAATATATTTTGTGACTAGATAATAACAAGAAATATTAAAAACAAAAATGAAACTGGATCTTATGGGAAGAAACGTCTTGGTGATAGACAATTTCATAAAGATCACACAAAAATTAAAAGGAGAGTTCTTGAGGTACAAGTTATAGCTTGAACATTGTAGCGTTGACCGTCAATTCATTTAAGGTGTTGGATTTTGGGTCTCACTCAGCACGTGGTGAACATATCTAAGATCATCAACACGGATGTTGTGTAACCATAAACCTCAGTGGTAATTGTTAAGAGTCTCAAGGGTTACAATTGTGGAGCAAAACGTGATGGAGAAAACTGAGGTGGTTAAAGAGTAATGTAGCTCGTGAGTTGAGTGAATTTAGCAGCCTAATTGGGAAGAAATGGTAGGTATCGATCGAATCATTAAGGCTTCACTCAGAGTCTAGGAGGCTTCGGTCTACATACACCAGCATGCTTCTAGGGACCCTTAACTAGTGCAAAGATAAGACTGTTATACCTACCCTAGCTCCAATTGGATTTGAGATAGCATTTGTGATCGTCAAACCTAAAAAAAAAAGAAAAGAAACAAAAACAAAACGAAACACAAAAGAAAATATTTTTGATGTTTTGAATTTTTCTGGAAAAGAATAAGAAAAGAAAATAAAATATTTTTGGAGTTTTTGGAATTTCTAAAAAAAAATTAATAAAAATAGAAAATAAATTATTTTTGGAGTTTTTGGAATGAAAATAAAAGAGAAATAAAAGGTAAGCAAAAAGATAGACAAGATATACAAAACATATAACCAAAACCAAACTTCATAAAGATGAAGCAAAATGGGCTGAGCGTTCGGTTCATTTCGGTCCCCAAAAACTCCGGAACCGAAATAGACCGAGCGTTCACTCTATTTCGCTTCTCCATTTTTAGTGAAACGGAAGGGGTTTCAGTACCGACTCAGCTTCCATCATTCCGAAGCCTTGTACAATTTTACTAAAGCTTGCTTCTGGTAGGGCCTTAGTGAAGATGTCGGCCAGTTGATCTGAGGACCGAATGAAGTGAACTTCAACGTTACCATCTTCCACATGGTCCTTTATGAAGTGGTATCTTAGTGCGACATGTTTAGTCTTCGAGTGTTGCACTGGATTGTAACATATTTGAATCGCACTTTCTGAGTCACGGTATAGAGGAATCTTCTTCATGTTTAAGCCATAGTCTCTAAGTTGGCTTTGTATCCATATGACTTATGATGTACATGATGCTGCAGCGATGTACTCAGCTTCGGTTGTGGAAAGAGACACACAAGTTTGTTTCTTTGATTGCTAGCTGACTAGTTTACCATCGAGAAAATGGCACCCACCAGTTGTGCTTTTCCGGTCTGATCCACACCCACCGAGATCAGCGTCCGAGAAGGCTTGAACAAGGAAGCCAGATTTTGCAGGATACCGAAGACCGAGAGACGAGGTTCGCTTCAAATACCGGAAGATGTTTTTCACTGCAACCATATGAGGTTCTCTTGGATTTGCTTGAAACCTTGCACAATAGTAGACTGAAACATTATGTACGGTCTACTAGCCGTTAGATACATAAAGGACCCTATCATTTGATGATAGAGAGTCACATCAACAACCGGTTTCTCAAGAGATTGAGTCAGTTGCGTGCCGATTGCCATTGGAACCTTCACTTTGGAATCTCCCATCATGCCAAACTTCTCCAAGAGAGTCTTCTTGTTAGCTTCCTGATTAATGAAGATGCCTTCTGGTCCCTGTCTAATGTCCAATCCAATGAAAAAGTTAATCGGACTCATTGCACTCATCTCAAATTTAGTCTCCATCAACTTCCTGAATTCAACCGTTAAGCTAGGATTCATGGAGCCGAAGATGATGTCATTGATATAAATCTGAACTATCATTAAGTGTTCGTCGTCTCTCTTGCGAAAGAAGGTTGGGTGAACTGAACCTTGTTTGAATTTTGACATTTTGAGAAAACGTGTTAAAGTTTCATAACAGGCTCTCAGGGCTTGCTTTAAACCATAGACTGCTTTAACGAGTATGTATCAATGATCAAGATACTTCTCGTTCACAAATCCGGGTAGTTGTTGAACATATACTGTTTCTTCTAGTTTTCCATTCAAGAAAGCACATTTTACATCTATTTGGAAAACTTCGAAGTTTTTATATGCAGCTTATGCCTGAAAGATTCTCACTAATTCCAACCTTACTATAGGAGAGAAGGTCTCTTCATAATCCATTCCTTCTTCCTGGCAATATCCTTTCACCACGAGCCTCGCTTTGTTGTGAATTATGTTGCCTTCTTTATCTAACTTATTTCTAAAAACCCATTTTAAAACGACTACAGATGCATCCTTTGGTGTGGGAATCAGCCTCCAAACACGATTTCGTTCACACTCATGGAGTTCATCTTGCATAGCTTGCACCTAATCAGAGTGATCAAGAGCATCATTTACCGTTTTCGGTTCAATTTTGGGGACAAACGAACTAAACATGCATAATTCTTCTTGAGAGAATAAATAAGCTTGCTTCGCTTTCAGTTGAGAGCATGTGAGAACTCCCTCAGATGATTCACCAATGATTTGAGTTTTAGGATGATCCTTTGTCCATTTTGTTAGAGGAGGGTAATTTAGATCATAGGCAGGATCCAGCTCAGCATTTACTTCTACTTCATGTTGTGATTGATCTCCTTCGTCATTTGTATTCTCATTCTCCCCCTCAAATGGCGAAGCGTATTCCATGTGAGAATCTGGATTCTCCCCCTCAAATGGACCTTCATAGGTTGGGTTTTGTGATGGATTCACCCCTGGTAAGGCAATTCGGTTGTTTTTGGTGTAGACGAACCCTACCCGTGGAGTATAGAGCTTTCTCTTGGAGGGTTATTAGAAGTTAGATGATCACCTGATGCAGGAGGTTCACTTTGAGTTTGTTTCTCGTTTGGATCTTGAGGTTCCCTTTCCATGTCTTTAGCAGCTTCGTCGATGATATTCTTCAAGGTATCGATTTTGTTATCTATTGCTTTCGCTTTTGAGTGGGTCGCCTTCTCTGGTTCATTAAAGAGCAGCATGTACTCTTTAAACAGATTGGAAATAGGAATAGAGACTTGACCTGATTCCGGAAAGATTTCCTCCGTTGGACCTTTGCTTTCTTGAATCGGCTTCATGTAATTATCATCAAAAGTTACGTAGTAGGTTTCTTGAATTTTCCTTGAGCATTTATTCAAAACCGTATATGCCTTTGAAGTAAGCGAATAGCCAAGAAAGGTCCCTTCATCTGCCTTTACATCAAACATGTTTTGGTTCTCTTTGAAGTTGAAAATAAAGCATCTTGAACCGAACACATGGAAAAACTTGACATTGGGCTTGCGATTATTCAAAATCTCATATGGAGTGATGGAAAATCGCTTGTTGAGGAAGGATCGGTTCTTTGTGTAACAAGCAGCAGCTATAGCATCAGCCCATAAGTATAGTGGAAGAAAAGCAAAAATCAGCATGCTTTGGGCGGCCTCACACAATGAACGGTTTCTCCTTTCAACGATCCCATTCTGTTGTGGAGTGTATGGAGCAGAGAAGTTGTGAGTTACTCCCTTTTCAGCCAAAAACTCTTCAAAGTCTTTATTTTTGAACTCTAGACCATTATCGCTTCTTATGTTTCTTACCACATTTTGCAGCTGCAATTCCACTTGCTTAATAAAAACCTTTAGCTTGGGAGTGGCATTTTTTTAAGAAAGAAAACTCAGGTGAAGTGTGAAAAATCATCTACAATTACAAGTATAAACTTACTACCACTGATGCTTTCGATAGCCGAAGGGCCACATAGGTCGATGTGCAGTAGTTCAAGAGGTTCGATGATCTTTGTATTGATACGAGAAGGGTGACTCTTTCAGCTTTGCTTGCCCATCTCGCATGTTGCGCACAAATGTTCCTTGTCAAATTTGAGAACAGGAAGTCCACGCACGTTATCCCCAAGCACCAGTTTATTAATGTCTTTGAAGTTTAGGTGTGAGAGTCTTCGGGTCCACAACCAACTTTCATCTGAGTTCTCCTTTGTCAGCAGGCATACAGCTGGCTTTCCTCTTATTGGGTTGAGATTCAGAGGATACATCTTGCCTTTGCGCATGGATTTCAACAGAACTTTCTTAGTTTTCTTCTCAATGATCTCTGTACCCTCGTCATCGAATGAAACCTTTAATCTAGTTCCCACAACTAGTTGAGAGACGTTGATTAGATTATGTGACAATCCTCCCACGTAAGCTACCTTATGAATCGAAAACTCTCTGTTTGAAATCATCCCATATCCTTTGATCGTGACATATGAGTTGTTTTCATATTTTACACATCCACCATCCATAAGGGACTGAAACTCCGTCAGCTCTTCCCTCCTTCCTGTCATGTGAAGAGAGCAGCTACTGTTAATATACCATTCGTCGTCAAACTGCTCGTCACTGATAACCTACAAAATTAAGCAGATTTTGGAACTCAGAGTCTCTTGGGCCCTGATGAGTCTTTTAGAGAATAGGGAATTCCAACAGAAAGATCAATCAAATATGTTCTTTTTATTAATATGGTTTCATCTTTTTGTTTGATGGTGTAAACTTTGATTTTATTTTTATATTTTTTCAATTGGGGTGTGTCATTGTCAGTTGGTTTTTCAGTTGAGTTTTTCATTGGAGCCCTAAGGTTTGCTAATTTTTTCTTAACTTGAGCTTCATTATTAAAGACGAGCTTTTCCCTTTCCTTTGATATCCTTCACCGGGTTTGGTTTTGGTTGTGAGTGAGGAGAATGGGATTTAGGACCGAAACTTGACTGTCGGTTCTTGGCGTAGTAAGAGTTGGGACCGAAACTTCCTTTTCGGTTTGTATGACTACATGTGTAGCAATGATTGCATGAAGGAGATTTGTCCCTTGGTTTGTCATTTGCTTTGGGATTAGACGCCTTTTTAGAGTGAACATAATTAGGGTTTTTGGATTGCTAAAACTGTTTTCTCTCATTGAGGTTCTTCATGTATCTTTTGTTCCTCTGGCATTTCTGTTCAGCAAGTTGCTCTTGAGATTTATGAATATTCGCTCTTGGTTTGGGTTTCTCCTCATGTTCTCCGGTTGTTGTTGAAGATATGATGGATGCTTTCATTGGTTCATTTGCTATTTCTTTCATGCCGCTTGAACTTAGCTTATCAAAACTTGAAGGTTTGTTGATGGGTTCAGCCACATATCTACCCCTGGCTCTCCATGATGTTGGCTCTGACAAGCCAACCTTTTCGTCTGCATTGTCTATGGGTGCAGACCAGAAGTAGTTGTCACAACCTTCAGCGTTATCTTTATCAACCAAAGAGGTCAACTCTGGCATTTGTTTCTTAGTTATTCCTTCAACAACATATACATGGTTCGACACTGTTTGCACTTTTTGATAAACTACCGCCTTTTCTTTGAGGATCTTGTACTTATCCTTGGAAATGCAAGCGAACTCAATGGAATTTTCAAATACAAGCGATTTTTCCGTTTCGGGTTTGCTCTTGAGAAATTATGAGCAGTCAATCTTGTCCTCTACTGAAATTCCGCTCATTTCACTTTCCTCATCAAATTCAGAAGTGGTTTCTAAATTCATTTTATTTTCTGAATTTAATTTGGCATTGAATGATTCAACCTTCTGTATGGTCTCGGTTTTGATTTTTAATTTATCATTTTCGTCCAACAAATTCTTTAACATACATCACTTTTCCTATTTTACCCTTTGACTCCAAAACACAACCAAGGGCTTAGATCGCATAACCAATATTATCAACATCTAATAGTATCTAAACCTTATTCCATTGAAGCCCAAGTCCTCTTTACTTGATCCATTTAATGCTTGCAATCTCGAAATAAGAAACTTCTCGAAACAGGATGTTACAATATTTTTTTCGTTCTTTTAATGTCTTACTACATACTTGAAGGTACTAGTGTTTTTTTTTATTTTTATTTTTTTATTTTTTTATTCTTTTTTCTTTTGATTTTTTACACTAAATATCGGTTTAAATTTTTAATGCTTAACAGTTATAACACTTTAAATAAGAAGAATATTAAGGACCATAATATTTTTCCTTCATATTTTTTTTTTTGAATCATATTATTTTTGGATCTTAAAATATTGAATCAAATTATTTTTAATCGTAATAGTTTGAATCAAAACATTTTTTAATCATATCATTTAGGATCAATAATATATCCAAATAAATATAATTTTTATTTAAAAAAAAAATTATGGATCATTATATAATTTGAATCATTTATTTTTGGATCATAAAAGATATAATTATGAATTATAAAATATTTGAGTCTAAATTTTTAGATCATAACAAATTAAGAATCATAAAGATGTTGAATCAAAGGTTTTATTTTGAATCATAAATATTTTGAATCATCACATTTTGGATCATATTATATTTAATATTTTTTTTAAATTAATATTTCCTAAAACTAAAAATAAATACTAAAAAACTTAGTTTTGAAAAATTACTTGTACAAAGTCACTAGTATATTGAATAGAAGTATCCCTTGAATTTTTATAGTTTTTAGAGAATTTTTTTTGGGTTTTTTTATAAAAAACAAAATAAAGAATATATATATTTTTTTAAATTTTCATAAATATGCTCATTTGTAGAGAATTAAATTTCAAAAACTATGGTTTTTTCAAAATAAAATTTCAATAAGAAAAAATACATGGAAAAAAGCGAAGTTTGTGGAAAAAAACCTAACATAAGAGGGCTTGATATATAGCAGAGAGAAAAAAAAAAAAAAAGGTGGAATGGGGGCGGAATTGAGGATGCTGGACGGGAATTTTTTTTTTTTTTTTTTCACTCTTTTCTTTTATCCATTTACCCTTGAAACAATTAATTTTTGCCGGAAAATAGCAAAATCTCACATGTAATTACAAAATCATCATATTATCTCGCGAAATATTGACGATTAATAAAATGAAATATCCATCTTTTATTTTTTCAATCTTACGGCAAAGATTTGTCCTAGCAGTCTTTACATATTTTTGAGTCATCACTCCATCCAGCTTTTATATATATATATATATATATATATATATATATATATATATATATATATATATATATATATATATATATATATATATATATATATAAACTGTGAACGACTATACGTTAATGTAATTCCACAAGAATTTTTAGACAATAATTTAATGGCTATATTGTAAATACCATGGACTAAGAAAGCTAAACAAGTGTATATCTTAACACTAACTTTCAATCACCAACCTGTCATTCCTTAAAGCTCGTGGGTGTAGACAACATGTTATGACATGTTATCATATCCTAAATTTGCAATCTCATATGTCATGTCATCTTTAACACCATTTGATTTATATAGGAAATGGTGTACAAATGTTATAACATGTTATAATTTGTTAAGAGATACAAAAAGAGTTAGAGAGATAGTGATATACTGGCTTTTGATTGGTTGATTCTCACGTTACTTTCCGTGGTCATGATAACATTTCTTAATATAACACCAAATAAGATAAGACTACTCGGAGTGGGCAACGCCCCACTCCCGTTATTACCCTCATAACGCGTGACAACGCCAGTGAACACCGCCCCACCTTCCAGTTATTGCATGTTAAGGGCATTCCCGTTACTTCCCGTTACCACCATCACATTTGGTAACAACGTTTTTTTGTTTTTTTGCCTTGTAACTCGTGTGGGCGTTGTCCACACCCACCCCTCTAAGAGGGGGCGGTGTTCCGGTGTTATGGCGCCGTTATGGGAGCTGTCAAATCAGCATAACGCCTTATGGCTTTACCCATACCGAGTAGACTAATAACCAATCTTGTCCAGTTGATACAAAAATAATTCTACCTACAAATAACAGGACAATTCAGATCGTACTAAATTTATAATAAAATTTGATTATCTATAATTTAAAATAGCAATCATTTGATTTATATTTTGAGTGGAATAAAAAGTAAATAAGAAAAGAAGCAGGAGCATGTCACTTTAACTTAACACTACAACCTAAAGCTTCCGTCTTTAAATACCGCTCCTCTCCTCCTCCCACACCGCAATATCAAAAACCACCATCTCTCTAATCTCTCTCTCTCCCTCTCAATATCTTTCACACATTTAAAATCAACAGAAATGGAACAAAATTTACCAGTTGTGGCAAGAAAGTTATGGAGCTTGGTACGTGTGCTCTTCATGCTCAGGAAGAACATATCGAAGAGAAAACTTTTGCTCGATCTCAACATGATGATGAAGCGTGGCAAAGTCGCCGGCAAGGCCTTACAGAACCTCATGCTCCACCACCACCGTAACTGGTCCTCCTCCGCCTTCAACCGCCGCTCACAGTCAAATGACTCATCCAACTTCACCTTCCCTCCCCCACAAACCGACGACTACGAATTCAGCTGCACCAACAGCCCAGCCTACCCAGTACTCTCTCTCTTTTCCACCAACAAGAAACCGAAACACCATTACAAGAAGTCGTCAGAAAAGAAGTCCACCGCAGAGAACAACAACCACGAAGATATAATCATCGATGCAGCTGTTATCAAAGTCCTGCATGAGATGTTGACCAGCGCCAACGCATCTCCGGCGCTTCCTGGATTTGGGAAAAGTCCGATGGTTAGGCAGTTGAGGGTAACGGACTCACCGTTTCCGTTAAGTAACGGGGATGAGGATAGCTACGTGGATGAGGCTGCTGAGAAATTCATAATGAAGTTTTATAACAATTTGAGGCGGCAAACTTAAAAACCAGGGTGTAAAATGTAAATGTTGAACTTATCAGGGGGTTACTGTGCACTATATCTTGTGCTGTTGTGTGTTTGTTGTTGCAGCCAGTGTATCTGTTTGAAGCTTCTCTGATAATTGAGGCCAAAGATATGTGTATGTATTTTACTTATTAGTATTTTACAGAAATAAGTTAATATATACCTATTTGAAACCTTTGTTTTCTTGGTGTTAAATTCTAATTTCTACTTTTTTATTTTTATATTTAAATAATTGGCATATGAGTTTTTAACTTCGATTCACTTTGAAGCAAAATTCTTGATTCAATTCATGCACGTGCAACTGCAAATTAGGAATAAGTCAATTTGGGAATATGCTTTTACCAAAATATTTGCACCTTTTCTAACAATTAGAATATGCAATGAGGAATTAAATCGGCATCTTAGGAGGATATAAGTTTTTTTTTCTTTCTTTTTTTTTTTGTCTTTGAATTTTTAAGATGTCGCATGCGGAGAGGTAAATGAAGGCGGTCATAAGTAGAGGTGTTCAAAAATATCCGCATCCGAAATATCCGATCCGAAAATCCGAAAATCCGATCCGAAATTATCCAAAATTTCGGATATCCGGATTTTCGGATATCCGATTTTTCGGATTCGGATACGGATATTGAATTTATAAAGTTTCGGATATTTCGGATATCCGATATCCGAAAAAAATAATTTTTCTTTATTTTTTATTATTTTAAAATGAGAAATTAGAAACATTGACATGCTTAATGGACTAATGTTTCCCACCATTTTCAATTTTTTCGTGACCATTCTTTCCAAACTTTTATTGCAAACATTTACATTTACAATCGTTATATATTTGTTTGTCATAATTCTGGTTCGTTGGCTTATAATAAAAAAACTATTAAGTAAATGCTACATATATTTGTTTGTTGCTATCGATATACATCTATGTCACAAAATTTAACATAATTGCTATTATTAATTTTAAGAGTTGCGGTGATTTTGCAGATCGGATGTTTAGATGTGGATATTTATTTAAAATTAATGAAATTCGGATATCTGGTTTAATATCTGAATTCGTATCCGAAATTTTGGATATCCGAATTTCGAATACGGATTCAGATATCAAAAATCAACTATCCGTATTTTCGGATATCCGAAATTCGGATATCCGAATTTTCGGATATCCGGTTTTGAACACCCCTAGTCATAAGGTAAAGAAACTTCTAATATCATAATTTTTAAGATGTCACTATATATGGAGAGGTAAATGAAGGCCTACATAAGAAATAGTAAGAGAAAATAGGAAAAAGTTTTCTTTTGGAACGTGTTTTTTTATTCAAATACAAACTCGTAAAAATAAGCTATATCTCCAGAAAAGTCCCAATATTTTGGACAAATTTTTAATAAAGTCCTAAATTTTATTTTTTGAATAAAAACTCCTGACTTTTCACCTTTTGAATAGAAAAGCCAAGAAACCAGTTAATTTAATTACTTTAGCATTTTTTTGACATGTTCAGCAGCTCATCGGACCAAATTGTTAATTATTCGAAAATAATGGGACTTTTTTACAGATTTCGTAGATACTTTTATATAATGTATAAACATATTTTTTACATATCTACATATATTTTTAGGTATTTGTGTATTTTTTTTATATGTATATATTTATGTATTTTTAATGCATAAATGTATTTTTTTTACTTATTTATATGTATTTTTAACCATTTGACATATTTTTTTATATATTTTTATGTGTTATTTTTTATGTAATATGTATTTATATGTATTTCTATGTATTTTTACGCATTTATGTATTTTTTTAAAGCTTTTTATATAGCTGTTTATATATTTTAAATGTATAAACGTATTTATATCTATTTTAAAGTATTTTACATATTTTTTATGTATTATGTTTTTATGTATTTTTTAAGTGTTTTATATAGATGTTTTTGTATATTTATGTCTTTTAAATGTATAGATGTATTGTTTTACGTATTTATATGTATTTTTTTAAGTATTTTACATATTTTTGTGTGTTTTTTATGTATTATGTATTTATATGTATTTTTGCGTATTTATATATATTTTTTAGTTTTCTTATATAGATGTTTATGTATTTTTATGTATATTAAATGTTTAATTGTATTATTTTTATGTGTTTATATTTTTTTGTAATTTTCTTATATATATGTTTATGTATTTATATATATATTAAATGTTTAATTATAAAAATAATATAATTAAACATTTCATATATATAAAAGTACATAAACATCTATATAAGAAAACTACAAAAAAATATAAATACGCAAAATATATAAATACATAATAGACAAAAAAAACACATAAAAAACACAAAAATAATATGTAAAATACTTTAAAAAAAATACATATAAATACATAAAAAAAATACGTTTATATATTTAAAATAAATAAATATACAAAACATCTATTTAAAAAACTTTAAAAAAATACATAAATACGTAATACATAAAAAATATGTAAAATACTTAAAAATAGATATAAATACGAAAAATATACGCTTATACACTTAAAATACATAAACATTTATATAAAAAGCTTTAAAAAAATACATAAATACGTAAAAATATATAAAAATACATATAAATAAATAAAACATAAAAAATACAAAAATATGTGTGTGTGTGTATATATATATATATATATATATATATATATATATATATATATATATATATATGTGTGTGTGTGTGTGTGTGTAAAAAATATGTTTATATATTACATAAAATTTTTGATGAAATCTGCAAAAAAATCTCATTTTTTTTGAAAAATTAATAATTTGGTCCCAAGATCTGCTGAACAAGTCAAAATGGATAAAATGAATAAATTAGCCGGTTTATTGGGTTTCTCTATTCAAAATGTAAAAAAATCAGGACTTTTTTATTTAAAAAAATAAAATTTATGACTTTATTAAAAAATTTCCCAAAATATTGTGAATTTTCTGGAGATATCCCTAAAAATAATATAAAATAAACTGCAAAGCAATTAAGAAACAAAAATAAAAATGTTATCAAAACGTTTTGATCTAATTTTTAATTGAAAAAATAAAAGACTTCCAAACAAGTCATGTGTAGGGCGAAGGGAGTCATTTCCTCTAAATTCAAGCGTCATATCATATTTCTCTCTCTTCTTTCTTCCATCTTTCTCAAATCTCAAACCACAACACATGAGAATCATATATTTTCCAACCCATTCGACTCATTTAATTTTTATTTTAAACATACAACCTAATAAAAGTTATGCAAAACTAAGTTACATAATATTAAAAATATACAAAATAATTTAAAAACTAATTACATCACATACAAATTTAATTTGGTACAGGTTTTGATGCATAATCTACAAGTGATTATTGCATAAGTTGAAAATTATATATATATATATATGAGATAGTGGAGTCGCATATATAACCTACTCAACTCAAAATTGTCAAATCGCTCAAGAATGTGTCATTACTTGGACATATCGCCGGTACCTCCCATGAAATATTGCATGATACCTTCATCCTTTAATCAAATAAATAAAACTTAACATAAAATAATTTATGTATTGTTTGATTAGTTAAGTTATATACGAGTAATTTTACGAGACTATTTATCCATCGATCATACCAACTCAAATTTCTATTAACAATTATTATATAGAGCATTCACAATTGAAAATTAAGAAAAAAAAAACTTGATACATAGTCCTTATGTTTTTAAAAAGTCTGAAATATAGTTCATAAGTTTAAAAAATCTCACAATGATTTTTGAGTTTTAAAACTATTAACAAAATAATTATTTAATATACAAAGGCTCTTCTTTCTCTTTCTCACACACACATTCTCTCACACACAACTTAATACTTAAATGGAAAGGAACACACATAAAATTTAAAACAAAAAAAACAAAATTCCTTAACCAAATCGACACTTGCTTCTTCTGAATCAATCTCAAATGATATTCTCTGAAGCTCTGGAAGTGCTGAACAACCTGAAAAGATGGTTCATAACCAACCCATAAGACAGTTTAAATATATAACTATTCCTCATTATCCCCAAAAATCAATAGATCCTAGCTACATGTTCTTGAATCTACAACTAACCTTACGAGTCTTCTTCAGTAGGTTTGTGTGAGCGAAGATCAAAACCATGGCCGCATTTCATATCTTCTTTGGTGGGTTTTATTTTCCAATTTTATTTAGGAGAACCATTGGTTTTCTTTGGTGGTGGGAGGAGTGAAGAAGAAGAAGATGATAATTTTTATGTGTTACAACAAAGAATTCTAATGTGCTGCAACAAACAGACACACTGGAATTACATTGAGCACTAGATTATGATATGTTGCAACAAAGAAAAAAAAGGTAATTTTTTGTAGATCGACGCATCATCGATCATTCCCTATATCATTCTTTATGTGGTTCATAGCTGATTTACCCCTTTCCACCATAGTAGTTTTCCATCTATTTGATTTCATTGTCGATTTTCATTTTGGGTTCTATCGGAAGGTGTAACGCCCGTAGATCGGGACTAGTCAATTTAGAGATAATAGAGGACGAAAACAACTTTTCAACAAAAGACTATTTAGAATAAATAATCATAACGAAGTTGTAGAATATGTCTCAATGGTTCCGTACTAAGAACACCGAAATCCGAGTTATAACGAACAAGTTATGACCCGTCGAAGTTTCATGAAAAAACCGGCACAACACCAGGAAGCGTAAATAATGAATTTACGGTAGAGTAATTTGTAGCCTTAGCGATCTAAACGAAAGTCGTAAAATACGTTAAACCAAGTACGTCCATAAAAAAACGTCCAAATCTGACTTCGTATGAGGAAGTTATGATTTTCCTAACTTTTGGCTTAGCAGTATACAACCCGGAGTTCGAATATTAGATCGAGCGGTATTTAGCCAACACAACCTAAATGAGAATCGAAGATCTCGTTAATAGTAGCATAACGGTAAAAAAAAAAAAAAAAAAAAAAAGACGAAAACGGACGTCGGATGAAGAAGTTATGGAATTTTAACGGACCAATCCTGTCTCGGCCTGTTAAAAATATAAAATTTAAAATAAAGTCAAAATTAGCCGACAAAGTCTAAATGAAAGTTGTAGAGTACGTTCCCGCCTACGCGTGGATATAAAGAACATCGCAAACGAAGCTCGTATGCGAAAGTTATGATTCTTAGAAGTCGGAAAGGGAATTTGCGAAATCTGATGTGAGATCGACGATGTGGCTGAATTCCAGCCGTTTGATGATGATCAGGACTCACTTCGGATGACGACACGTCGCCCTTCGCCTACGCCCAATGTTTGCAGCTCGGTACGCCCAGCGTTCCGACCCTTTGCGCGGTTCCGAGACAAGCCACGCTCCACCACCGAAACCTCGACACCTGTCGTACGATGAGAACTACGCCCCGCGTCTGAGGACCTATACGCCCAGCATACGTCCGAGGACCAGCCTATAAAAGGACGCCGACGGCTGCCTCCATTTTCACACCAAAATCACTTCTCTCTGTAGTTTCTTTCTCTCTCTAGCTTCCCTAACCCCCTCCTAAGCCTATGTAAACCCTTAGCACCCAAAGGAAGCCCCAACGCTCTCGGAGTCCCGAGAAAAGGGTCTTCCGGTTCGGGAACACTGCTCCAGCGAAGCCCGGTTTTCGAGAAAACCCGCTGTAAGTGAGCTATACCTACCCTATCTTTAGTATAGCTTATGTTTCAATATAGTAATGTTATTAGGACCTTATAAGGAGTATTTAGGCTATGATTATGGGTTATATAAGTATTGTTTAACGCTTATATAATAGTAATAATAGCTAGACTATTAATTAGTCTTGTCAAACATTAGACTAAACTCTAGTGGTAATGATACTAGGTTTTGTTAAGGGATAATTGATTTAAGAGTAACGAAGTGCTGTCCGAGTGTCGACTCACCACCTTACCCGGTGAGTGCATAGTTACTTTCATTTTACATATAGATATGAAGTATTTTATATAAATTACGTGTTATGTGTGCATACTATCTTAATACTTGTTGTCTATGCTGGATGAATGATTTTATACATGTTTTAAAATGATTTAAACTGTATATGTATTTTATAGCTACAAATGTGTTGGGTATGACATGGGTAGATGAATAATGAGAGATAGAAGATGACGTGAGTAAACATTGGCAACAATAGACTTAGTGCCTAATAAATAACATCGGTTGTTATGGACTTTGTGCCTATTGGACAAACACTGATAGCTATGGACTTAGTACCTATTAGGTAAACACGGGTGGCTATGAACTTAGTACCTGTTAGGTGTTGGTAGCTATGGACTTAGTACCTAGTAGCTATTGACTTAGTGCCTGTTAGATAAACATTGGTAACTATCGACTTAGTACCTACACTGGTATCTATGGATTTAGTACCTGATAAACGAACTTTAGCAGCTACGGATTTAGTGCATTGGCAGCTATGGAATTAGTGTCTGTCTTATAAACCCTGGAAGCAAGGGACTTCAAAATGAATGAATGCAGGATATATGACTCTTAGGGTAGACCCTTAAGAGTAAGGAAGATGACGGAGATGGTTAATTGGGTTGATTGTTTGATGTTTAAACATAATAAGTATATTATTGTGGGTTGAAAACCCTATGTACTCACTAGGTTTCCCAACCTGACCCACTCAGTTTATTTATATCACAGGTGTTGATATGAAATCACATTACACTAAGAGATTAAGGAGATATGAATCACTAGTGATAATGGATGTAAGTTCAGTTTATGCTTATGTTTCTGCATTGATGATGACATCCCAAATGTTCTAAAATGAATAAAAATACTTTTTATTCGGAAATTCCTTGATAACGTATTTATCATGTTTTACTGGGAACAAATTCTGCAACATTTTTTTTAAAAGAGGTACTCTGATTTTTATAAAGCATAAAAAAATCAGTCCTTTTCGGCCTTCAAAATGGGGATGTCATAGAAGGAAAGAAAGAAAATCGATAATTAGGGGTTTTTTCTTCAGAAATCAATGTCGTGATTAGGGTTTATACTCAGAAATCTTTCAAAGCAAAGTCACCTTCTCACCAACACTGGTAGGACATTGAGGCTTCTTCTTCGTCACCATAGAGACCCGCCTCTCTTATTATGTAGATATACCTAGCTATCAAAAAAAGATTAGAAAATGTCCAAGGGAGGTCTTTAGACCTCATGGAGACATTAAAAAAGGTCAAATGTTCAAGGGTTGCCATCGCCCATGACTCTGCCAAGAAAACGGCGGTTGATAATGGCAGTGTAAGCTTCAACTCATCTCTCTTGGAACCTTTCATTAGCCACATATTTGGGTCATAAGTAATTAAGATTTTTGTGAATCTCCCATTAAGTTTAGATGACATTCCTTTTCAAATGACTCTTTGGTAACTTCAAAAGTTCTTTTAGATTAAATTTTTTAAAAAAAGAAAAAGAAGGTGTTTAAGAAGTCATAGATCTGTGACTTTTATTAACTTTTGTCTTTTTCCCTTTGTACCCTAAAAAGTTCATACAAACATATTTTAAAAGTTTCTTTTGGAAAAAGACAAATCAAAAAGTCCTTTTCCAAAAAGGAATTTTTAGTTTAAAAATCAATCCCAAACACCCCCTTAGATTCCATTATGAATTTTCTTCAACCCATGAAGATTTCACTAATGGTAGATGTATTAAACGAGGGGACAACAGAAACCAAAATAAATTGTGTAAAATTGTTTTTTTGTCAAGGTTTAGAAATTATCCCAAATTTAGGTCTTTTGGTCAGAGTATTGAGGTTAATAGTTATAGTCCTGGGAGAGGAAGTGTAACATCATAAAAATCAGGACCAAAAATTTCATTTTTGATTTTAATAATTATAAAACCATTTGTCTAAAAACATCCACAATATCAACTCATATCAAAACCAATGTATCAATAATCAAAATGTGTCATGGTAAAACACTATCAGAGTATTACTCCCAAAGATCTCATGTGTGGAAATCCTTGTGTGATGCACTGAAATCATGTCGGCTACTTTTCTTCCGACAAAGTGGTACCTGAAACCAAAACAGAAATTTGTAAGCACACAACCTCGTGAGTTCCCCCATCATATCACATACCATACAATAAACATACTGCCAGGCATACCTGGATGCCCGAACTACCCTGCTGAGCAAATCATGGTGCTCAACCTACCCATATCAAGCATACCGGGGTGCCCAACCTACCCATTGTCAGAAATATCGAGGTGTCCGAGCTACCCCTGTCAGGCATATCTGGGTGCCCGACCTATCCTGCCAGGCATATCTGGGTGCTCGACCTATCCTCATGTTTATTTCAACCGGTTATGGGGACTATTTCACCCCTACCAGTACCACATAATAACATAGCATAAACATATTGTCAGGCATATCTGGGTGCCTGACCTATCCTTCAGTTTATTTCAACCGGTTTTGGGGTCTAATCTACCCCTCCTACCACTATCTCACAATATCATAGCATACTAGCACATAAGGCATAACAGATAGTGGCATACCATACAATTATCACAAAGATGATCATCTCTACTATAATCAGCTACTAGTGGGCCAACATTGGTGCCTTCGACCTACTTCTACTGGAAGGTAACCCACCTCAAATGTTGTAAACTGGCTGAGAAGTCTCGACTCTGAAATCAACCCAACTCAGTCCTTACACATGAAATATTTCCTTAATTCCCTTTCATATTTATAATCCCTTAAGAGTCAACTTTTGCCAAAGTCAAAGTCAACATCCTGGTTAAAGTCAACATTCCGAGTGGACTTAACTCGCCGAGTTGACCCCTTCAACTCGTCGAGTTCCATAAATCATGAAACCTTGAAATCCCGATCCAACTCGTCAAGTTCTTTCTCAAACTCGTTGAGTTCCTCCTATCAACAAAATCGAGACTTTCCAAATTAGCTCGTCGAGTTCGTCCTTGAACTCGTCGAGTCCTTCCTTTTACAGAATCGGGAAACTCCAACCCAACTCGTCAAGTTCCTCTATGAATTCGTCGAGTTCTTCAATAGATTAAGCTTTCTTAATGTGTTAAGCCATTATTCTTCGAATCTTAGTCCCATATTCCAATTTCTAAAAGAGTAAAGTTTCTGACTTTACCCATTAAGACACATCCTAGAAGAAATGATCCCTAACCCTAATTCAAAATGGCTTAGTTCCAACTTCAAAAACCATCAAAACTTCAAGCTAGATAAGTCATTGGGTCATAAATGTGGACTCTAGGGGCAGTTTGGTCACGTAAAGTTCCCATATTTACTTGCACGCATGGCCTACTTGGCTCGAAAGACCAAAAATATGGTCTACATGTTGCATGGGACTTCCAAGGGCATAAAGTTGGCACCTTTATGCCATGAAGTCCCTAAAGACTCTACATCTGAAGGGTTTGCTAACATGGGACGTCTAAATCCCAAAAACCCAAAAACATGAAGAAAACAACCTAAAGCTAGATCTAAGCATGCTATATTCAAGATAAGAACTTTATACCTCAGATAAACCAGAAATGAAGCCTAACTTATGGATCTACTCTCCCCATACACGTCGTTGCTCCTTCTTCAAGTATCTTCTTCTTCTTCAAATTCACAAAGAATTTTAAAAAATTGATCAAAACTCTCAAAAAGGAATTAAGGTTTCGTGGCTAGGGTTTGGGACGATGGAGGCTGTAAATGAGGCCAGATTATGGAGGTTAAGGTGTTTAAATAGGGTGAAAAACCCTTAAAATTAGGGTTTCATTCTGTCAGCCTACTCGTCGAGTTGAGGCTTCTCAACTCGTCGAGTAGAATTCTTAACCCGCGTCTCAATCCGTCTCCACTCGACGAGTTTGGGGCCTCCAACTCGTCGATTTTATATAAAAAATAAATAAATTGTGATTTTAAATACATACAAGAAACCAGGCGTTACAACTCTCCCCCACTTATCTTAGACTTCGTCTTGGAAGTCTGTTGCGTCTGGGAATAACTCTCGGTACTGCTCTCTCGTCTCCTCCTCCGGCTCCCATGTCCATTCCAAGCGCTTGGGATGTTGCCACTGCACCTTTACTAACTCAACCTTCTTATTCCTAAGATCCTTCGTCTTCCTGTTAAGGATGGCTACTAGTCTCTCGATGTAGTTCAGGCTGTCATCCACCTGAATATCGTCTAACGACACAACTATGAAGTCATCCACTAAGCACTTCCATAGCTGGGAGACATCAAATGTGTTGTTGATCTAACTAAGCTCAGCTGAAAGATCCAACCTATATGCCACCTTGCCCACCCAGGCTATAACCCTGAAAGGTCTGATAAACCTAGGGCCCAGCTTGCCCAATTTTCTGAAGCAAATGACACATTTCCTAGGTGATACCATTAGAAAGACCATATCCCCGACCTAAAACTCCAGGTCTGATCGGCATCTGTCAGCGTAACTCTTCTATTGAATCTGTGTCGTCTGGAGTCTACTCCGGACATGGTGGATCTACTCTGTCGTCTTGAGTACCATTTCGGTAGTCTCCATGTGTAACACTAGTCAAAATAGGTCAATAACAATCACATCTCATTATACCAATCATGTAATGTGATTTTGTTAAAAGTAGCAATGTAGTAAACTTACTATGTATTTCATGATAATTCTAATATAAATATGAACTTTCATACATACTTTATAGTATAAATCAAAGTATATGTCCATACGATTCCAAAAATGTAGAGAACGTCGAAATCTGGCTTCGTGTGAAGAAGTTATGATAAACCGAACACTATAAAATATTTATAACAAGAGTAATCTAAAATAGGCTTAGAGTTAGCTATTGTAATCTATTAGTACTCGGAATTACCTACGGGTGAATATAAAGAATGTCAAAAACAGAGTTCGTATGCAAAAGTTATGGCATTGCGAAGATGTCGCTGTCAAAAACCCTAATTTGACTCAACTCACGAGGTGAGCATAAAAACTCACGACATGAGGAGTCAAAATGCCACATTTCGAAGCTAGAAGTCTACGGAATGATAACCCAAAAGCTCACGATGTGAGCAAGGTTTTCTGACGACGTGAGCACGTTGTAGGACACAAATCGGGGCTAGAAAACATGCGTTAAAGCTACAAGATAACTCTTACCTTAACTCACGACGTGAACCTATCATTTATCACGACGTGAGGGCCAAAAATCAGCCTATAAATAGCCATTTCGACCCAAAGGCTTAGTACACCTTAATTTCTTCTCTCTCTCTCTCTCTCTCCCTCGTTTGTTGAAGCCATTTCGCTTCCCGAGCCCGGGGATCGCGAACCGCTGACTGTTTTCAGTTACATTCTATCGAATCACGATATTAACGTGAGTTTCACAGCCCCACTTTCTAATATTTTCGGGGGAAAACGCATGCTAAATATTATATATACGTTATTATTATGTCTATATGATATTATATTAGTATCAACGTAGATAGTTATAATAACCGGGATATAGTTATTTCGTATATGAAATTATACAACTATCATAAAGTTGTTACTATGTTATCGTTATAGTAGTATACTAATGTAGATCTTGAGTTATACTTAGGATTCTATATATATTATGTGTGCGATATAGTTCCAGAGTTATACTCGGAAGTCCTATATGTTAATTGATAAATATGTTGTTATTATTGGTTTTATGTTAAGCTAAAACAATGTTTGTTATGTTGTTGTTATTGGTTTTATGTCAAGATAAAACTAGGAACGTTATATGTTGTTATTATTGGTTTTAGGTCAATATAAAACCTGGTTTTACTTCAAGATATAGTTGTTATCCTGCCTAAATGTTATGAAGTTAGGAGTAATGTTTAAAAGCATAGTCTAGTGACTTAGGGTTTTAGACATGAAAATGCTTTTGTTGTTAGAGCTATAGGAAGCCGTCAAAGTCTACATGAGCTACCTCATTCATCAACTTAGATTGGGGATCTTATTGGAAGTCCTCTGATCTGTAACCGTTAATACCGTGTGAGCGAGGAAGTCGTGTATGAATAAGATACAAGTTGACGACCTCACTCGTGGTTGTTAAGTACAACCTAAGACAAGCGAGTGACGATTCGTTCCTTTTATTTTTATTCCGGCATCGATGAAGCACGCGGTGTTGTTTCTCATGGTAAATCATGAGTGTATTGTTTTGTCAGAGGTTTTGTTGTCAAAAAGCGGTTACAAACTCATGGTAGCAACCTGTTAGAAACATTATACTTCGTCGCTATACAAGTATTAATGTTAAGTGTAAGTTTCCCCTACTTATACCCTAGGTACTACTTGTATATTTCGTAGATAATTATACCTAGCACACATACTCGTATAGAATTGAAATAGATTTATAAGTAGTGGTTTTACTCGTATAGAACTGAAATATGATTTATATGTAGCAACTTTCGTTTGTATGGAATTACAAACACTTATATTCATAGTATATGACACTTATAGGTATATACTTATTTGGTAAGTGAACTTTTATACCTACGATATATATAGTAAACGTTGGAGAGTCAAAATTATACTTTCAAAACTAAACTTTTGAGACTCGGAATATGTATTATTTTTATATGGAGTCAAAACCTGTGGACTCACCAAATTTATGTTGACGTCTTTTAAATGCATGTGTTTTCAGGAAGTTGATAACTATGATACGAGAAATGACGTCACACTGCCCGGTGTTTCCGCCGGCGGCCGGGGTGTGACAGAGTTGTATCACATCTATTAACTATAGTGAATTAGAACTTTCTTAGGAAAGCACGACTATATTTTAGGGCTTACTCTGTTAGGTTTAGGTATATTGTGACAACCCGAAATTCTATTCTATACAAACAATATCACTTCAATAGAAGTTATAATAGTCACAATAAATTTTTAGACTTTTTTTGTATAAGTTTGAGTAATTCAGGGTTTACACTTCAGGAGATATCAGGAGAGTGGATGCACTAGGGTTTTGTGCAACTCTGTTGTTCCAACACTTTACTATATTAGAGATCATTTCGGGAATAAAATATTTTCTGCCAAAAATCTCAGGACTATAAATAGAATTCTGAACCAATTTCATTCAATATTTACATTTACAACTAGAGAAAAGCCATTTTCTCTCTCACGGATCTTCGGGTTTTCATCCCAAATCGTGAGTATCTCTCTCTAGTTGTGTTATATAGCTTATAATGTGTTTAATAACGTAGATTACATAGCAAAACAACTAGATTTAGGAGTTTACTCCCCAAGGTGTTCTTGGGCGGTAAACTCCCGAAATGATGCCTAGCCTTTCCCCCATGATGTGTTACTACCTTAGGCTTATATACTAGTGTGTATATGACTTGAAATCACCCCAAGAACACCAAAGTTAAGGTGTTCACGGCCCAAGAAGATCTTGGACCGTGAACTCCAAAAACAAGGACCAAAGAGTGCTTTTAACACTCCTAAAGTCTTGGACAATTACCTAGGTTTACTCCTACATAAATCAAGGACTTTAAAACATCAAAAACCCCTCTCAAAGAGAGATTACGGCCCTAATATGGTGCTTGGGCCATGAACATCAAACTATGACACCAAGGTGTGCCTAAGGCCTTCATTAGCCTTATGCCTAGAACCTATACTACATGTGCATGGGAATTGAAAACATAAAATTATCCGTTTCCTGATGAGTTTACGGCAGCAAACTCAAAAGGAAATGGCCTTAGGGCTGTAAACTCCTCAAAGGAGTGTATCTATGCCCTAAACCCTTCCAAGAATTAATCCACCAAGTTGGAATGCTTCTAGGGATCATTTAGAACTTCAAAACACAAAATGACAGTAAGTCTAGGAGTTCACGGCCGTAAACACAAGGGTTTACGACCGTAAACTCCTTTTGTGGGGTTATATGGGGAGTAAACTCAAGTATGAGGTCCCTTGGAACCCTAAACTCACTAGCCTTGTCCCACAACAACTTAAATGCAATCCTTAGGGCTTATAAAACTTGTTTATTATGTTCTAGGATGTGTTAACATTATCAATTTGTAATTTAAGACTAATTGAGTGCATATATGTGTGATTATATGTTCATTAGGATCGTAGTGTGTGTACAAGTCCTCACTTGACACCTAACAATCCTACACCGTTCAATTCATCCACACCACCATCTATAGGTGAGTTCATACCCCCTAAATCAATGTTTTAAATGATTTTAAATGCTTTAATGGGGGGGGGGGGGAATAAAAGTAGAAAAAAGCATGTTATTAAATCATTCATATGTATTTTATAACTATGTTTTCATTCAGCAGTTTTCACATACTACAAAAAGTGATGCATGAAATGGTTTTCTATCTTAAAAATACTTTGTTATCAAATGTATTACTTTTGAAATGTTTATTAAAATGACATCAAGTCATTGTTAATTATTGTTCAAAACTCTTAGATGTTTTACAAAAACATTTTTACCTTCTTGAACCAAACTATACTTATACACTTATGTTCTTATATATATGTATTGATGTTATAGTTTTCATCCTTCATTCAGTTTCCCACACTCTTGTGTTGCAAGGGTGTATAAACCTACTTGAACAACCAATTACCTTTCAGTTAAATATCATAGGGATAGTTAGAAGATACAAAACATTATTCCTATTACAACGAATCACACAAGAGTCAGTTCATTCATGAGTCTATACCAGTACATTACCTGATACATGAGTACACTTACATATGCTTACATGATACATGAGTACATTTACCTAGGCTTACATGATACATGAGTATGTTTACATAGATACATTTATCTGAATACGCTTACATGAATACCATACATGAGTACTGTTACATAGACACATTTTTCCTGTATTCACTTACATGGATACTTGTACCTAGAGTTACGAGGAAGATTTATTCGTACCTTCTGTGTAAATTTTCCTGCCCATCCTAGTTCAAGGGGATGTCTAGACGGGACTAACCATTCCGGAACCCAGCTGTTCGCACCAGTGGGTGATGAACATCTACGGATGCCTATGGTTACTAATTATATTAGGAGTCAGCTACGGGACTAACCATTCCTCGAGCCTACTGTTCGCTACAGAGGTTGATGACCATCTACGAAGGTCTACGGTTAATACTTAAATTAGGATTAGTTTACGGGACTAACCCTTCCTCCACCCTGCTGCTGCTACAGAGGACAATTGGACAATCTTCGGATGTTCATTAGGTTATACATTTCGCTTTCTGTGATGTCATGTTAGTCTTGGTACCCAAGGATAACACTTACATTAGTACATTTTCCTATTTACTTTATTTTGTGATACATTCACATAAACGAGGAGTTAGACTATGTACTTTTAGTACTAGTCAATAGAAAGGAAAAACTATCATTTTACTTACAAAACATTCGGGTCTTGGTAAAAGACTACATCTCATACTAATAGGAAATAAGGGATTTCCTAGGGTTTTTCGTACTTATATCAACATTTTCATTTAAAGATTTACATGGCATTCATAATAGCTTTTCAAAAACAAGACAAGGACACTTAAATACTTATGAATTCACCAGCTTTAAGCTGATACTCTCTTTCAAAATAACTTGTATTCTCAGGTCACCAGTAGACAGGTACGATGGCCAGGTTTTTGAGAAGACGGAGCACAGACAAGTCTCGTCTTTTATTTTGATTGTATATTTTTGGTGTCTTATTACAATGAAAGAACACTCATGTATTAAAACTTTACTTATAATGCAATGGATGATGTTGTTGCTTGTTTACTATTTTACACTGTTGTGATACAGTACATGACGTCCTCCACCCCGAAACGTTTCCGCCGTTCTTGGTTTTGGGGTGTGACAGATTCGTATCAGAGCATTGTTTATAGTGAATATAGTATATCAACCCATAAAAGATATACTAACTATAAATACATAGGGATTAAAAAACTCTGTCTAAGAGTTATACTTTTAAATAATAAAATATTTAAGTAAGTATACGTGCCTGCATTCATACTAAAACCAGTGTAACAATGACAAGAACAAAAGTATTACGATTGTTGAATATCACAAGTAAGCCTGGGGATATATGGTCAGTCTTGGGAATGGCATAGTCTGATCAACTATGTTGGTCCAAGGAGTGATTAGCATATGCCCAAGAATAGTTGTGATGTCGCAACAAGTCTAAAAACATACCAACACAACCATAAATAAATACCATGGGGGTATTTGGTCTTACTGTAATTATCTTAGTCAGTTCGTCTATAATGCTATATCTTATATCCCTTTTCTCGCGTAGATTAAAATGGCTAGATTTCACCATGGCGATTCGTACTTCCCAAACCAAGGCAATGCTGGTTGGCTAGAGGTAGAACCAGAAGATGATCACCAAATCCCTTTGGATGATCACCATGCTGAGGGTTTTTCCGATAGTTCTGACTCGGAGCCCGAAGTCAACAACCTACCCCCAGCTGCTCAAGACCCAAACTTGAACCCCCGTCCCGCATTTCAAGGACCCACACCTCTGTGGGACACAAACTTGAATACATGGAGCCAGGAATAAGGTCAGCCCATTCCCTACAATGGAGACTGAAGTTTCTACAACCTCACTGAAGGAGGTTATGCTGACAGTGTCCTACCAATCATGGTTCGTAGGATTTCTCGAAACACGATAATGGCTCAAGCAACTATCAATCAAGTCTTGGAGGTTGACGCCAACTCTGGCGTTAACACTGCCCACATTCGCCAACTAGAGTCTGCTCATGAAAGGACTTTGGTCTGCAATGCAAATCTGCTTAGGGAACTTGCTGAAACTCAAGCTGATGTTAGAGAACTTCGAGCTCAGCAAGTGATAGCTAACAGGTGTATAAGGGACATAGAACGTCTACTGTCGGGATCAAGAACTCATGCTAGCAGTTCTCGTCGCCAATAGAATCTCGATGACTCATCTTTTGGATATTACCTAGTTTATGTAAAACTTTGGTCTAATTTCCTATCTTTATAAATCTTAGACCTGTTAGGTCTTGATCTAGTCATAGTTCTGTCAAAATTTTCCTATTTGGTTGATGTAAGGCCTACTTCTAGGCCATTTTTCCCAAACTTGTTACATCTGTAATCCCAGTATTATTGACAAATATCTAATCATGTGGAAATTATTATCCAAATCCTGCCGTCTTCATTTAGTCATACTATTCATTTTGTTGTGGGAATATGGGGAGTTAGTCCATGAGACACATTCATTGTTCATTTATTATTATCCATGTCGTCATCTTTTAAACGTTTAGTTAAAGATGCCGCCACGCAGAAATCCCAGGCATAACCCAAACAACGAAGCACCAATACCACCACCTCCACTACCACCTCAACCTCTTCAACCACCTACTCCTTTTGATGCCAATATGTTCCATGCAGCTTTCACAACAGCAGTTGCAGCTGCTGTGTCAGTAATCAACGCTCCTGTCCTTAGTGGATCGGGAACAGGTGCACCTCCCTCGAACCACGGCGAAAGCCATGGGCACCCTCGGGAATGCACCTATAAGGACTTCACGAACGCCAAACCCCGAAACTTCAATGGTACTGGTGGGGTTATGGTGTTAAGGAAATGGATTGAAAAGATGGAATCTGTCTTTGAAATCTGTGCTTGCCAGGAGGGCAACAAGGTCAAGTTTGCAGCTTATACCTTTTCTGACAGAGCACTAACATGGTGGAACAGCCATGTTAAGTATCTGACTTTGGTTGTGGCTTATACCATCAGCTGGGAACACTTGAAGGACATGCTGATGAAAGAGTATTATCCTCGAGGTGAAGTACAAAAACTCGAACAGGAATTCTGGGGTCTACAAATGGTTGGATGCGACATCACAACCTACACAAATTGGTTCTGTGATCTGGCAATCCTATGCCTTGATATGGTTGCTCTCGAGAGCAAGAAGATAGAGAGATATATCTGGGGACTGTCACCCCAGATCCAGACAAGTGTGTTAGCTTCTAGGCCTATCACTTTCGATAGTGCCAAAGAACTGGCAAAATCTCTCATAGATCACAGGAAACCTCAGAACCCAACAATCCCTGCACCAGTGCCACAAAAGGTCAACAACAACAAGAAGGGGTGGAACAAGAGGAAAAGAGGGGCTTCGCAAGAATCCTCCAAGAGAGAACAACTTGTGGCAATCAATGCTGCCACAGCAACTCCCGTTGTCCCTACGAACCCTTACCAGCAAAAACATATGTTGGAACTCTCCCGAAGTGCACCAAGTGTAATTTCGACCACCACGGACCTTGCAAGGAGATGCAGTGCTTTAATTGCAACAAGAAGGGGCACACAGTCCGTTTCTGCAAGACTCCAACAGCTCAGGCCGCCCAGGTTCCTAACGCCGGTATGGGTCAAGCTTGCTATGGTTGTGGCGAAGTGGGCCACTACAACAGGAACTGCCCTAAAGCGATGATGGCTAGAGGAGTAGGAAGAGTTATGGCCTTGGGCTACGAGGAAGCAGTAGCTGATCCCTTGATAGTTACTGGTACGTTTCTCCTCGATAACTCATATGCTTGCATACTTTTCGACAGTGGAGCAGAGAAAAGTGTCGTAAGTCATAAATTTGCACACCTACTTAAACAAAAACCATGTGCATTAGATAGTTCATTCACAGTAGAAATGGCTAACGGGAAAACAGAGAGTACAAACTGCATATACGTAGGTTGTACCTTAACTTTAGATGGCCATAGTTTCAAGATAGACCTCATGTCAGTCCCAATTAAATGTTTCGACGTTATCATCGGCATGGATTGGTTGAGTCTTCTTCGCGCCGACATCTTGTGCTTTGAAAAAGCAGTTCGTCTTAACCTTCCTAACAACGAAACCTTTGTTATCTATGTCGACAAACCTAGTACGAGCCTTCGCATCATTTCGTGCATTCAAGCCCAGAAGTGCTTGCGAAAGGAATACCATGCATTCCTCGCACACGTCGTCGATACAAGTCAAGAAATGAAAGACATTCAGAACATCCCAGAAGTACGCGACTTTCCCGACATCTTCCCAGAAGAACTTCCCGGTTTACCACCACAACGCCAAGTCGAATTCAGAATCGACTTAGTGCCAGGAGCTACCCCCGTAGCCAAATCTCCTTATCGTCTGGCACCAGCCGAGATGCAAGAACTTTCTAGCCAGCTTAACGAACTTCTCAAGAAGGGATTCATTTGACTAAGCTCCTCACCTTTGGGAGCACTGGTCTTGTTCGTCAAGAAGAAGGATGGATCGTTTCGCATGTGCATCGACTATAGAGAACTCAACAAGCTTACCATTAAAAATCGTTATCCTTTACCCCGCATTGACGATTTATTTGATCAACTCCAAGGAGCCAACTACTTCTCGAAGATAGATCTACGATCCGGATATCACCAACTACGAGTGTTAGAGGAGGATGTTCCCAAGACAGCCTTCTAAACTCGTTATGGACACTACGAGTTTGTAGTGATCCCGTTCGGATTAACCAATGCGCCCGCAGTATTCATAGATCTGATGAATAGGGTGTGTCGTCCTTACTTGGATCAGTTCGTCATCGTCTTCATCGATGACATACTCATCTACTCTCGAAGTAAGGAGGAACATAGTCAACATCTTCGTAGAGTCTTAGAAACATTGCGGTCAGAGAAGCTCTATGCGAAGTTCTCCAAGTGCGAATTTTGGATCTGACGAATCGAATTTTTGGGCCATGTTGTTAGCGAAGAGGGAATACACGTGGACCCTTCCAAAATCAAGGCCATTGAGAACTGGTCAGCACCGAAGACACCTACAGAAATTCGTCAATTTCTAGGTCTAGCTGGCTACTATCGCAGGTTCATTCAGAACTTCTCCCGCATAGCGAAACCTCTTACAACACTGACCCAGAAGGGCGTAGCCTTTGACTGGGAAGAGAAACAAGAAAGAGCGTTCCAAACGCTCAAGCGAGCCTTGTGCACCGCACCAATACTATCCCTCCCCGAAGGGATATAAGACTTCGTGGTCTATTGCGATGCATCAAATCAAGGACTCGGATGTGTTCTGATGCAGCGAGGTAAAGCCATAGCCTATACCTCGAGACAGCTGAAGACACATGAGGTTAACTACACTAGACACGATCTTGAGCTAGGAGCAGTTGTGTTTGCTCTGAAGATCTGGAGACACTACCTGTATGGTACAAAAAGCACAATCTTTACAGACCACAAGAGTCTACAACACATTTTCGACCAGAAGGAGCTCAACATGAGACAATGACGATGGGTCGAGCCACTCATTGATTACGAGTCCGATATTCGTTATCATCCGGGTAAAGCCAATGTAGTAGCCCATGCCCTAAGTCGGAAAGAATATGCTGGTCATAGAGTCAAATATTTAACTCTAACTATCCATTCACACTTTTCCACGCAAATTAAGGAGGCTCAGCTCGACGCTTTGAAACCGAAAAACGTGGCTGGTGAATCCCTTAGAGGGATGGATAAGAACTTGGAAGTCAAGGGTGGCGGAGCCTTATACCTCATGGATTGGATCTGAACACTGAAACACGGTGGCTTCAGAGACTTGGTCATGACGGAAGCTCACAACACTCATTATTCCGTCCACCCGGGTTTAGATAAGATGTATCTGGATCTTAAAAAGTTATACTGGTGGCCTAACATGAAAGCAGATATTGCTACCTTCGTGAGTAAATGCCTTACTTGCGCTAAGGTCAAGGTCGAGTACCGGAAACCCTCCGGTCTCTTACAGCAACCGGAGATACCAGAATGGAAGTGGGAGCGGATCACAATGGACTTCATAACCAAGTTTCCCAAGACGACGGGTGGACTTGATTCCATATGGTTCATCGTCGATAGACTGACCAAGTCTGCACACTTCCTGCCGATCAAAGAAACAGACAAGATGGAGAAACTTACAAGAACTTACATTAGGGAAATTCTAAGACTACACGGTGTTCACTTATCTATTATCTCGGACAGAGATAGTAGATTCACTTCGAGGTTCTGGCAGTCATTACAAAGTTCCCTATGAACTAGGCTAGACATGAGTACGGCCTACCATCCACAGACCAACGAGCAAAGTGAGAGAACTATCCAAACCATAGAAGATATGTTGCGCGCCTGTGTGATTGACTTTAGGAAAGCTTAGGATACCCATTTACCCCTCGTCGAATTTTCCTATAACAACAGTTATCACACGAGCATAAAGGCAGCTCCATTCAAGGCCCTCTATGGCCGAAAGTGCAGATCCCATCTGTGCTGGGCTGAGGTGGGTGATACCCAGTTAGCTAAGGGACGAGTTCCCGAAAGCACTCTCACAGGTCCGGAGATCATTCGGGAAACGAAAGAGAAGATCGTTCAAATTCGTGAACGATTGAAAGCCTCTAGAGACCGACAGAAAAGCTACGCTGACAAGCGAAGAAAACCGTTGGAATTCCAGGTGGGTGACCGAGTTCTACTGAAGGTCTCACCCTGGAAGGGCTTGATACGCTTTGGAAAGCATGGGAAGCTCAATCCAAGATATATAGGGCCTTTCAAGATTCTCGCGAGAATCGGCCCTATAGCTTACAAACTCAACCTACCGCAGGAACTCAGTAACGTACATTCTACCTTCCACGTCTCGAACTTGAAAAAGTGTCTGTCCGACGAGACTCTTGTTATTCCACTCGACGAGATCGAGATCAACGAGAGCCTCAAATTCATGGAGGAACCCGTAGAGATCATGGACCAAGAGGTCAAGCAAACAAAGTAGAGCCGTATCCCGATAGTGAATGTTCGCGGGAACACAAAGCGAGGACCTGAATTCACTTGGGAACGAGAGGATCAGATGAAACTGAAATACCCTCATCTTTTCGCTTAGTTATTTGTAACTTCTTATTTGCTTAAATTCTAATTTCGGGACGAAATTCCTTCTAACGGGGGGATGATATGACCACCCGAAATTCTATTATGTACAAACAATATCACTTCAATAGAAGTTATAATAGTCACAAGAAATTTTTAGACTTTTTTTGTATAAGTTTGAGTAATTCAGGGTTTACACTTCAGGAGATATCAGGAGAGTGGATGCACTAGGGTTTTGTGCAACTCTGTTGTTCCAACACTTTACTATATTAGAGATCATTTCGGGAATAAAATATTTTCTGCCAAAAATCTCAGGACTATAAATAGAATTCTGAACCAATTTCATTCAATATTTACATTTACAACTAGAGAAAAGCCATTTTCTGTCTCACGGATCTTCGGGTTTTCATCCCAAATCGTGAGTATCTCTCTCTAGTTGTGTTATATAGCTTATAATGTGTTTAATAACGCAGATTACATAGCAACACAACTAGATTTAGGAGTTTACTCCCCAAGGTGTTCTTGGGCGGTAAACTCCAGAAATGATGCCTAGCCTTTCCCCCGTGATGTGTTACTACCTTAGGCTTGTATACTAGTGTGTATATGACTTGAAATCACCCCAAGAACACCAAAGTTTAGGTGTTCACGGCCCAAGAAGATCTTGGACCGTGAACTCCAAAAACAAGGACCAAAGAGTGCTTTTAACACTCCTAAAGTCTTGGACAATTACCTAGGTTTACTCCTACATAAATCAAGGACTTTAAAACATCAAAAACCCCTCTCAAAGAGAGATTACGGCCCTAATATGGTGCTTGGGCCATCAACATCAAACTAGGACACCAAGGTGTGCCTAAGGCCTTCATTAGCCTTAGATAAATGCCTAGAACCTATCCTACATGTGCATGGGACTTGAAAACATAAAATTATCCGTTTCCTTATGAGTTACAGCAGCAAACTCAAAAGGAAATGGCCTTAGGGCCATAAACACCTCAAAGGAGTGTATCTATGCCCTAAACCCTTCCAAGAATTAATCCACCAAGTTGGAATGCTTCTAGGGATCATTTAGAACTTCAAAACACAAAATGACAGTAAGTCTAGGAGTTCACGGCCGTAAACACAAGGGTTTATGACCGTAAACTCCCTGTGTGGGGTTATATGGAGAGTAAACTCAAGTATGAGGTCCCTTGGAACCCTAAACTCACTAGCCTTGTCCCACAACAACTTAGATGCAATCCTTAGGGCTTATAACACTTATATAATGAGGTTATTATGTTCTAGGATGTCTTAACATTATCAATTAGTAATTTAAGACTAATTGAGTGCATATATGTGTGATTATATGTTCATTAGGATCGTAGTGTGTGTACAAGTCCTCACTTGACAGCTAACAATCCTACACCGTTCAGTTCATCCAAACCACCATCTACAGGTGAGTTCATACCCCCTAAATCAATGTTTTAAATGATTTTAAATGCTTTAATGGGGGGGGGATACAAGTAGAAAACAACATGTTATTAAATCATTCATACGTATTTTATAACTGTGTTTTCATTCAGTGGATTTCATATACTACAAAATGTGATGCACGAAATGGTTTTCTATCTTAAAAATACTTTAATATCAAATGCATTACTTTTGAAATGTTTATTAAAATGACATCAAGTCATTGTTAATTATTGTTCAAAACTCTTAGATGTTTTACAAAACCATTTTTACCTTCTTGAACCAAACTATACTTCTACACTTATGTTCTTATATATACATATATATATATATATACATATATATATATATATATATATATATATATATATATGTATTGATGTTATAGTTTTCATCCTTCATTCAGTTTCCCACACTATTGTGTAGCAAGGGTGTATAAACCTACTTGAACAACCAATTACCTTTCAGTTAACTATCATAGGGATAGTTAGAAGATACAAAACATTATTCCTATTACAAGGAATCACACAAGAGTCAGTTCATTCATGAGTCTATACCAGTACATTACCTGATACATGAGTACACTTACATATGCTTACATGATACATGAGTACATTTACCTAGGCTTACATGTACATGAGTCGTTTACATATATACATTTATCTGAATACGCTTACATGAATACCATACATGAGTACTGTTACATGTATACATTTTTCCTGTATTGACTTACATGGATACTTGTACCTAGAGTTACGAGGAAGATTTATTCGTACCTTCTGTGTAAATTTTCCAACCCATCGTAGTTCAAGGGGATGTATAGACGGGACTAACCATTCCGGAACCCAGCTATTAGCACCAGTGGGTGATGAACATCTACGGATGCCTACAGTTACTATTTATATTAGGAGTCAGCTACGGGACTAACCATTCCTCGTGCCTACTGTTCGCTACAGAGGTTGATGACCATCTACGGAGGTCTATGGTTAATACTTATATTAGGATTCATTTACGGGACTAACCCTTCCTCCACCCTACTGCTGCTACAAAGGACAATTGGACAATCTTCGGATGTTCATTAGGTAATACATTTCGCTTTCTGCGATGTCGTGTTAGTCCTGGTACCCAAGGATAACACTTACATTAGTACATTTTCCTATTTACTTTATTTTGTGATACATTCACATAAACGAGGAGTTAGACTAATTACTTTTAGTACTAGTCAATAGAAAGGAAAAACTATCATTTTACTTACAAAACATTCGGGTCTTGGTAAAAGACTACATCTCATACTAATAGGAAATAAGGGATTTCCTAGGGTTTTTCTTACTTATATCAACATTTTCATTTAAAGATTTACATGGCATTCATAACAGCTTTTCAAAAACAAGACAAGCACACTTAAATACTTATGAATTCACCAGCTTTAAGCTGATACTCTCTTTCAAAATAACTTGTATTCTCAGGTCACCAGTAGACAGGTACGATGGCCAGGTTTTTGAGAAGACGGAGCACAGACAAGTCTCGTCTTTTATTCTGATTGTATATTTTTGGTGTCTTATTACAATGAAAGAACACACATGTATTAAAACTTTACTTATAATGCAATGGATGACGTTGTTGCTTGTTTACTATTTTACACTGTTGTGATACTGTACATGACGTCCTCCACCCCGGAACGTTTCCGCCGTTCTTGGTTTTGGGGTGTGACATATATCCCTTAGCGTACAAATATAAACTATTATTAATTATACTAATAAAGGACTACTAACGGGAGCGGTGACAGGATAGACATGTCGCTTGGGTTGCTGGATTTCAGAACGGCTATATGTTAAAATGATCCTGTCCTTCGACTGTCCTGACTGGCCGGTGCCTTATCAGCTAGAACTGAAGTAACAAGCAATAATTAATAGAGCATGAATACAACAAATAATAAATATAGAGTCATATATGAAGACTCAGACCCGCGATGAGAATACACCTAAATACCTGCAATGTTTTTGATCTCAAGGATTTAGATCAGATATTCCAACTAAAGTTCATATGTGCATAGATCTTATCACAACTAGATATAGGTGTACAACTATATTTTATTTTGATCAGATCATATAAACTATTTAAATTGGGAGTCATATTTGATAGACTAAACACTTGGTGATCGAAAATGTATAGGAACTATACACAATGCCTAGAAGAAGTAGCGCTCGTCTAAACCTGAACCAACGACCAGAACTAGAACAACAACAACCGCAACCACCACGACCAGAAACAAACCCTCCAATAGGTTCAGTAGAACTTGAAGAAATTATAGCTCAGAGAATCACTGCAGCTCTTGCTAATGTCACAAGAGGAGGATTTAGAAACGAAGGCAATGTAAGGACCTCCAGAATGTGTACCTACAAGGATTTTATGAATTGCAAACCTAAGAGTTTCCATGGAACAGAAGGGGTCGTTAGCTTGACTCGGTGGATTGAAAAGACAGAATCAATATTTCAAATAATCTTCTATCCGAACGAATGTAAGGTACGATTTGTTGCGTGTACCTTCGCTGATGCAACACTTACATGGTGGAACAATCAAGTGAATACAATGGGTATTGATGATGCCAATTCCATGCAATGGGAAGAGCTGAATAGGATGCTAATAGAGGAGTATTGTCCCAGGGAGGAAATACATAAGTTAGAACAAGAACTGTGGACCCTAACCATGAAGGGTTCAGAGATAAATGCTTATACTGCTAGATTTAATGATCTTGCGGTGATGTGTCCAGCACTAGTAACCCCAGAGTATAAGAAGATCGAGCGATATATTTGGGGTCTAGCATCGCAAATCAAAGGAATGGTGATCGCATCGAAGCCTACAACATATGACAATGCAAATCGTATAGCTCATCAGCTAACCAGCACAGAAATCCAAGTGGGATTTATAGCTGAGTCTCCCGAATCTTAAATGAACAAGCACAAATTTAATGGGAAGAATCCCATACAATCATTTGAGGAGAGACAAGAGGTGGCAACTAATTATGCAGCCACAACAGCAATACCCCTACAACCAAGGAAGTATGCTGGAAAACTCCCAATGTGCACTCAGTGCAATCGTCATCACATAGGTAACTGTTCATGGTCCAGTCAATGTAACCGTCAGCACGCAGGTGACTGTTATATTTGCATGAAGTGCAAAAAGAAGGGACACACTGCCAGTTGTTGTAGGAGCACAACACCTACAACATAAATTCAAGGAACAAACATTGGAATAGGCTATGATGGAGGAAGAGCATGTTTTGAGTATGGTGAAATTGGACATATCAAGAAGGAATGTCCAAAGTAAAGGGGCCAATGAAGTTAGGTCATGGTAGCGCAATTGTAATAGGAAGCAGGGAATCTATCTAGTACCCTTCGGTGGTATCTAGTTAAATATAAATTTCGGGACGAAATTTACTTCAACGGGGGGGAGAATGTAACACTAGTCAAAATAGGTCAATAACAATCACATGTGATTATACCAATCATGTAATGTGATTATGTTAAAACTAGTAATGTAGTAAACTTACTATGTATATCATGATAATTCTAATATAAATATGAACTTTCATACATACTTTATAGTATAAATCAAAGTATATGTCCATACGATTCCAAAAATGTAGAGAACGTCGAAATCTGGCTTCGCGTGAAGAAGTTATGATAAACCGAACACTATAAAATCTTTATAACAAGATTGATTTAAAATGGGCTTAGAGTTAGCTATTGTAATCAATTAGTACATGGAATTACCTACGTGTTCATATAAAGAACGTCAAAAACGGAGTTCGTATGCAAAAGTTATGGCCTTCCGAAGATGTCGCTGTCAGAAACCCTAATTTGACTGAACTCACGTGGTGAGCATCAAAACTCACGATGTGAGGAGTCAAAATGCCACATTTCGAAGCTAGAAGTCTACAGAATGATAACCCAAAAGCTCACGACGTGAGTAAGGTTTTCTCACGACGTGAGGACGCTGCAGGACACGAATTAGGGCTAGAAAACACGCGTTAAAGCTACAGGATAACTCTTCCCATAACTCACGACCTGAACCTATCATTTATCACGTCGTGAGGGCCAAAAATCAGCCTATAAATAGCCATTTCGACCCAAGGATTAGTAAACCTGAATTTCTTCTCTCTCTCTCTCTCTCTCTCTCTCTCTCTCTCTCTTTCTCTCTCTCTCTCTTGTTTGTTGAAGCCATTTTGCTTCCTGAGCCCGGTGATCGCGAACCGCTGTCTGTTTTCAGTTAGATTCTATCGAATCACGATATTAAGGTGACTTTCATGGCCCCACTTTCTAATATTTTCGGGGGAAAACGGATGCTAAATATTATATATACGTTATTATTATGTCTATATGATAGTATATTAGTATCAACGTAGATTGTTATAATAACCGGGATATAGTTATTTCGTATATGAAATTATACAACTATCGTAAAGTTGTTAGTATGTGATTGTTATAGTAGTATACTAATGTAGATCTTGAGTTATACTTAGGATTCTATATATATTATGTGTGCGATATAGTTCCAGAGTTGTACTCGGAATTCCTATATGTTAATTGATGAATATGTTGTTATTATTGGTTTTATGTCAAGATAAAACCATGTTTGTTATATGTTGTTGTTATTTGTTTTATGTCAAGATAAAAGTACGAACGTTATATGTTGCTATTATTGGTTTTAGGTCAATATATAACCTGGTTTTACTTCAAGATATAGCTGTTATACTGCCTAAATGTTATGAAGTTAGGAGTAATGTTTAAAAACATACTCTAGTGACTTAGGTTTTTAGACATAAAATTCCTTTTGTTGTTAGAGATATAGGAAGCTGTCAAAGTCTACATGAGTTACCTCATTCATCAACTAAGATTTGGGATCTTAGTGGAAGTCCTCTAACCTGTAAACGTTAATCCCGTGTGAGCGAGGAAGTCGTGTATGAATAAGATACGGGTTGACGACCCCACTCGTGGTTGTTAATTACAACCCAAGGCAAGCGAGTGACGATTAGTTCGTTTTATTTTTATTCCGGCGTCGATAAAGCACGCTGTGTTGTTTCTCATGGTAAATCATGAGTGTATTGTTTTGTCAGAGGTTTTGTTGTCAAGCAGCCTTTACAGACTCATGGTAGCAACTTGTTAGAAACATTATACTTTGTCGCTATACAAGTATTAATGTTAAGTATAAGTTTCTCCTACTTATACCCTAGGCACTACTTGTATATTAAGTAGATAATTATACCTAGCACACATATTCGTATAGAATTGAAATAGATTTATACGTAGTGGTTTTACTGGTATAGAACTGAAATAAGATTTATACGTACCAACTTTCGTTTGTGTGGAATTACAAACACTTATATTCATAGTATATGAGACTTATAGGTATATACTTATTTGGTAAGTAAACTTTTATACCTAGGATATATATATTAAACGTTGGAGAGTCAAATTTATACTTTCAAAACTATACTTTTGAAACTCGGAATATGTATTATTTTTATATGGAGTCAAAACCTGTGGACTCACCAACTTTATGTTGACGTATTTTACATGCATGTGTTTTCAGGAAGTTGATAACTATGATACGAGAAATAACGTTACACTGCCCGGTGTTTCCGCCGACGGTCGGGGTGTAACACCATGACCCTTTGTTCCATGTCACCCCAACATATTGGGGTCCTGCACATCCTCCCGTAAAGCATCTCGAAGGGATGACGGTCGATGCTGGCGTGGTAGCTATTATTGTTGGAGAACTCGTCCAATAGAAGGTAGGTATCCCAGCTACCAACAAAGTGTAGAACGCACACTCGCAACATATCCTCCAATGTCTGGATGTTCCGCTTGCTCTAACCATCCACTTGCGGGTGAAAATCCGTGCTGAAGTGCAAACGAGTGTCCAACTCGCCAATAAATTTCTTCAACAATCTGGAAATGAACCGTACATCTCGATCAGAAATCATGGAAACTGGCACCCCGTGTCGAGCTACTACCTCCCTAATGTAGATGTCGGCCTGCTTCTCGGCCGAAATACTCTGCTGAATCGATATGAATTGGGCGATCTTGGTCGATCGATCCAATATGACCCATATCGTGTCAACTTTGCATGTCGTCCGAGGTAACTTTGTAATGAGGTCCATGGTAATATCCCCTTATTTCCTCATGGGAATATCTAACGGCTGAGTCTTATCATGCGGTCTCTGGTGTTCAACATTGACCTTCCTACCGGTCAAGCACCTCTCGACGTACTAGGCTATATCCCACTTTATGCAGGGCCACCAGTAATCAGGACGAAGATCTTTATACATCTTCGTCGCCTGGGATGAACGAAAAATCTTGATTTATGTGCATCCTCCATATGAACCTGGCTCACCCCACCCCAATAAGGAATCCTGACCCTATGATGCAGGGTCAACAATCAATGGCTGTCATAATCAAACGAGGCTACTAGGCCTATGATCCGCTCGCACTTCTGGCGTTCCTCCTTCATACCCTCAAACTACGGCTCTAGGGTCTGCTCCAAAAATTGAGTAATCACTTTCATCCTCAGACATATGTCCCAGATTGGGGCCGAAAATGCCATGTGGCTAACTACATCGGCCACAACGTTAGCATCCCTGGGTGGTAGAGGATCTCACATAGGTAGTTCTTCACCACGTCCAACCACTGTCACTGTCTCATGTTCAAATTTGGCTGGTCCATCAAGTACCTTAAACTCTTGTGGTCCATGTAAATGGTAGAACGGACCCCATAGAGGTAGTGTCGCCGAATCTTGAGGGCAAAGTCAAATGCCCCCAACTCCAGGTCGTGCATCAGATAGTTTTCCTTATGACGTTTCAACTGCCTTGAGGCGTAAGCGATGACATGCCCTCTCTGCATCAATATTGCGTCTAAACCTGATATGGATGCGTCACAGTAGACTACAAAATCCTCAACGCCCTCTGGCAGAATCAGTATCGGTGCATTGCATAACCTCTGCCTCAAAGTCTTGAAGGCCGCCTGCTGCTCGGGCCCCTAGTGGAAAGTTACCGACTTCTTGGTCAGTCGGGTCAGTGGAACAAAATCTTGGAGAAATCCTGGATGAATCTCCGATAGTAACCCACCAGACCAAGAAAACTATGAAATCTCTGATAGAGACCTCGGAACCCCCTGTCTCATCACGGCCACAACCTTGGTCGGATCGACCAGTATACCGTTTTGGTTGACAAGGTGCCCTAGAAACTACATCTCGCGCAACCAAAACTCTCACTAGGAGAAATTTGCGAAAAGTCTCTCCCTCGTCGGTGTCTCCGGCACCTCCCTTAGGTTCTCCTCGTGCCGCTCCTGAGTCATAGAGTACACCAAGATGTCATCGATAAAGACTATCACAAACCGATCCAGCATTGGTGTGCACATATGGTTCATGAGATCCATGAACGTGACATGAGCATTAGTGAGCCCAAACGGAATCACCACGAACTCATAGTGGCCATAGCGAGTCCGGAACGATATCTTCTTCACATCCTCGTCTCTGACTCTCATCTGATGATAACTTGACCACACATCAATCTTGGAGAACCAAGATGCACCCAAAAGATATTGAAATAAATCATCAATCCTCGAGAGGGGGTAACGGTTCTTCACCGTTACGTTATTCAACTCCTGGTAATCTATACACATCCAATGTGACCTATCCTTCTTCTTCATAAACAGAATCGGGGCTCCCCATGAAGAACTGCTCACCCTAATAAATCCCTTGTCTAACAGCTCCTATAGATGTGTTTGGCAACTCCTGCATCTCAGGAGGAGCCAACCGATTTGGTGTCTTGGCTATCGGAGCCACACTAGGAACTAGGCCAATCTGGAATTTGACCAGCCTCTCCAGGGGTATCCTAGGAAAATCCTTTGGGAAAACATCCAGATACTCCCACACCACTGACACATCATCCATGGCTGCCTTACCCTTCTCCCGAATATCCATAACGTAGGCGACAAAACCTGCATATCCCTAATGAAGGTAGCTTTTGGTCTCCCTGCAGAACACATGATATGTACCAACGAGGGAACCTTGATATTTGCCAACGAGTGAACCTTCCTTGTCCACATCTCGTGAGGTGTTTAGACAACCTTCTTAGTTGGGACTAAATTAAGGATATAGGCGGCAGTCTCTAAGGCATACCTCAAAAATGAGATAGATAACGAAGCTTCACTCATCATGGAACGAACAATGTCCAACAAGGTTCGATTATGCCTGTCAGCTACACTTTTAAGCTGTGGTGTCCTAGATGGCGCCAGTTGTGAAACAATTCCACATTCCTTAAGATAGTCTTGGAACTTGATACTAAGATACTCACCACCCCTATCTGTAACACCCGTAGATCCGGGCTAGTCAATTTAGAGATAATAGGGGTCGAAAACGACTTTTCGACAAAAAATTATTTTGAATAAATAATATTAACCAAGTTTTTAGAGTACGTCTCATGGGTTCCGTACATATAAAGAACACCGAAATCCGAGTTATAACGAAAAAGTTATGGTCCATCGAAGTTTTACGGCAAAACCGGCACGACACCGGGAGACGTGAATAGTGAATTTACGATGGAGGACTTTTTAGCCTTAGTAATCTAAACAAAAGCCGTAGAATATGTTAAAATGAGAGCGTCCATAAAAAGAACAACCAAATCTGACTTCATATGAGGAAGTTATGATTTTTCTAACATTTAACATAACAGTGCACAACCTGGAAATTTGAAGTTTAGATCGGTCGATTTTCAGCCAAAATAATCTAAACAAGAAATGAAGATATCGTTAATAGGAGTTAAACGATAAAAAGACAATCGAAAACGGAGCTCGTATGCGAAAGATATGGACGAAGCTTAGTCTCTACTCTTCGAGCGCGGCGAATTCGATACAGTTTTGTAAATCCGAGATAGAATGAGAATTAGCCAACAGTGTCTAAATAAAAGTTGTAGTACTCATAAATACCAACACGTGGATATAAATAACGTCGAAAAAGAAGCTCGTATGCAAAAGATATGGACGAACCTTAGTCTCAACTTTTCGAGCGCGGCGAATTTCAATACAGTTTTGTAAATCGGAGATACAATAAGAATTAGCCGATGGGGTCTAAATGAAAGTTGTAGTACTCGTAAATACCAACGCGCGGATATAAATAACGTAGAAAACGGAGCTCATACGAAGAAGATACGGACGAAGCTTAGATACTACTTTACTATAAAACTCCTATAAATAAAGGTTGAACTCCTCCGATTTTCTTCACACCATAAGCCTTTCTTTCTCTCTCTAACTTCTATGTAGCCTCCCTAAACCCCTACCAAGTCTAGGGAACGTCCCTATCACGAGAAGGAAGCCCCGGAGCGCCCGACGGCTCCGAGAAGAAACGCTTTCAGCTCGGAAACGCTACTCCAGCGAAGCCCGACTTTCTATAAAACCCATTGTAACTGAGCTACGCCTACGCTATTTTTAATATAGCTTTTAATTAGTTATAGTAACGTTATTAGGATCTTATAATAAGTACGTGGGCTATTACTATGGTTTATATAAGTATTGTTTAACGCTTATATAATAGTTTTAATGGCTAGACTATTAATTAGTCTCGACGAATAATAGAGTAAACTCTAGTCGTAATAATACTAGGTTTCGTCAAAAGGAAATTATTTTTTTAGAAGCGAAGCGCTGTCTGAGTTCGGAATCACCACCTTATCAAGTGAGTGCATAGTCCCTTTCATGAACATGATTTTAATACAAGTATTGATTGAAGTATTAATTATATGTTTATGTGTGGTTTAATTGATGTTGCCTGAAATACGTGTTAAAGAACATATCTGGTTATATATGATGATTTAGGAGAAAGAGTAAACCAAAATTAATTATGAGGAATATTTGGTAGTATTTTCTTATGAGTACAAGTGAGTTATACTCAGAGAATAGAACTTTAGTACATGTCATTGATCCAGGAGCATGGATTAGACACAGTCATTGTCCCTAGTCCGAGAGTATGGATTGGACATAGTCAACTGTTATTATTCCGGGAGCATGGATTAAGACATATTCAATTGTCCTTAGTCCGAGAGTATGGATTAAGACATAGTCAGTCGTCCTCAATCCAGGAGTATGGATAGGACATAGTCAATCGTCGTTAATGTGGGAGAATGGATTTACACACATATACTTGTCCCTAATCGAAGAGTATGGAATGGGCACAATTATTAATCCGAGAGCATGAATTAGATCCGAGAGTACGGGGTGGGGTAAGAGTTGCTTATATATATGGTGAAATTGTATATTTTGTGAGTTCTAAATTATATATATGATATAACATTGTGAGATTGAAATCCCTATGTACTCACCAGGTTTCCCAACCTGACCCACTCCAGCTTATTTGTATCACAGGTGTCTATATGAAGTAACTTTACACTGAGAGATTAAGGAGATGTAAATCACTAGTGATAATGAATGTAAGTTATGTTTATGCTTATGTTTCTGTACTAACGATTACATCCCAATGTTTTAAAATAAAATAAAAAAATACATTTCTTCGGAAATGCTTTGATAACGTATTTATCATGTTTTTCTGGGAACAAATTCCCCAACATTTTTATAAAAAGGGTACTCTGATTTTCATAAAGCATAAACATAATTGGTCTTTTCTGGCCGTGAAAATGGGGATGTCACAGTTGGTATCAGAGCATTAGTTTAAGTGAACTAGGAATATTGATTGATTTCTAGACTTAAACTTAGAATGCTAAGCAATGATTTTGAGGAGCGTGTCTTCGGCAATACACCTGAATATACACAAGCACTAGCTTATTTAGGGAAAATGCCTAACATGCTTTTATGTGCTAAATGATTTATGATGTTAAATGTATGATTGGATCTATGGTCTGTTGCCGACCGGATCTGGAAACTATATGTGTTCAGATTTCTAAACGTTTAATTATGGTATTAGAACTGGCATGTAACTTTTCGTATTGATAAGGAGATTTACACGTCGATCATAAATAAAATCTTTCTTATCTAAATTCTCGTCGCTACACACCGAACGTTTAAATTGGTGAATAGATCGAAATGACAAGAACCTGCAGTGGAGCTGGGAATGTGAATGGAAACAGGAATCAACCACCAGTGATTGAGCAAATACCTATTGTTGTAGCCGCTCCTGAGCCAATTACGATGGCCGGAGTGCAAGCGTTGATCCAGATGATGTTGGATCCTCAAATGGAGGAAACAAGACGTTTACTTCAAGAAAATCGAGAGGAACTTACGATGCCTGTTGAACAGCCCGAGCTGAATGACGAGCAGTCTATGGAAGGGAACGACAGCAGGACATTGGTCAAGCTGATCCACCGGTGATTAGGAGGAAAAATCAAGATGACGGAGTCGAGAGGAATGGATGCAAGTACAAAGAGTTTCTAACTAGTAAGCCATCGAATTTCACTGGGAAGGAAGATCCGATCGGAGTCATGGATTGGATCTTAGAGATGGAATTAGCCTTCATGACATGTGGTTGCAAAGGCAAGCTACAAACCACATTTGTAGTACGTCAATTCAGAGGATGCACTGTTCGCTGGTGGAACACCCTGGGGAAGACTCTAAGCCCTAATGAGCCACTGCAATTGACTTGGGCAGAGTTTTTGGTGCAATTCAAGCGTAAATATTGCTCAGCTCAAAACCTGCTCGAGCTCGAGAACAAATTCCTAACTTTAAAGAAAGGGAGCATGTCCATCGATGAATACACCAATAACTTCACGGAAAAAATGGAGTTTGCTTTGCACCTTGTCCCAAACGAACTGACAAAAGTTGACAAGTATGCAAAGGGACTTCCCTGGGAATATGCGGTGCCGGTACGCCAGGCACCTACTCTAGAGGCAGCTATCTGGGCTGCCAAGTCTGTTGAAGATATGATCAAGGGAAGAGCCACCAGCAAGGTTGAAGTTGGTGATAAGAGAAAGTTTGAAGGATCCACAAGGTCCGACGAGAAGAGAAAATTCTCAAAGTCTGGGGAAGGAGCACAATGGTGTGACAAGTGCAGAAGGAAGCACATTGGGAGATGCTCTAAAGAAATGACCTGCTTCAAATGCAGGAAAACTGGTCATTAAGCCAGCGAATGCACCACCAAGAGAGAAGTCTGCTTTAAGTGTGGTGAGGGAAGACACTTCAAGCAAGATTGCCCAAGGAAAGAAGAAGATACAAAGCCAAATGTGCCGCCAAAGCAGAAGGCAAGAGCATTTCATATGATCCTTGACGAAGGAGATGACAATGCAAGGAATCAGGAATGAGAACTGATATCCGAAGATCAAGTTATAAAGTAGGCATGCGGTTAGTATCAGGAGGTGTAGCCTATTAGAGGAATAGTCTAGGGTGAACTTGAGCACCTATGTAATCATTTCAAGAAATAATATAAAGCTTCGTTATGTTATCCGTTGTGTTAAATGATTATTTGAAATTTGTGCATGGTGACTTGGAAAACTGCGAGACAATACTTGGACCGAGTATGAGTAGGTGTGAATGGTAGTAGAGGCCTATGCTACCGGAAGCACATAACTCACGCTTGGGTCAGGGAAAGTCAAGAGTTTACCAAGAAGCTAGTAATTGATACCGTTTTATTCAAATATGTCGTTACTATCGTTTCGGTAATGACTAAGAGGATGATTGTTATTCCGACCCTAGTGGTCATATCGAATTGAGTCTAGTTACGATAAGTATGTTATATGGTTCAGAGCACCAAGCTTGATGTAGCTTCTGACTTAAGCCGGAAGATTGAAATAAAAAATAATTAAAGCGATCAGTAGAGGTATCACGATACTTGCTTGTAGCTAGAAATGCTACCTTTTAAGATGTGATTAGAACATGAAGAAATATATAGACTGTTCTGGAAGACTCTAAGAGACATGAGTCTAAGCGTGGGAACATACGATGATTAGTCATTAGAATATGACACATCGGTCCATTTTAGTAATAAAATAACTTATCTTAAGTTTGTTAAAAAGAAGAAGCAGACTCCGGTAAGGATCGAGACGGTGACTTGAAGGTCATAATTTGGAGTCTAACGTGAGATAGGGAGCAACTGCAAGATCGAGCACCGCCTGCAATCAGGAAGTCTTAGAATTAGATATTCGTTCGAAGAAACATCAAAGCTACGGTTATTACTTAGGATGAAGAGATAACGTATGGAGTCATCATGTGAGCCTGTTTCATTGATGATTCTAGGACGTAATCATACTAAGGGGGAGATAATTGGAACGCCAGCAGATCCGGGTTAGTCAATTTAGACATAATAGGGGTCGAAAACGACTTTTCGACAATAGATTATTTAGAATAAATAATCTTAACCAAGTTTTAGAATGCATCTTAGGGGTTCCGTACATATAAAGAATGCCAAAATCCAAGTTATATCGAAGAACTTATGGTCCATTGAAGTTTTACGGCAAAACCGGCACGACACCGGGAGACGTAAATAGTGAATTTACGATGAAGGAACTTTTAGCCTTAGTAATCTAAAAAAAAGTCATAGAATATGTTATAATGAGAGCGTCCATAAAAAGAACACCCAAATCTGACTTCGTATGAGGAAGTTATGATTTTTCTAACATTTAGCATAACAGTGCATAAGCCGGAAATTCGAATTTTAGATCAGTCGATTTTCAGCCAAAATAATCTAAACGAGAAATGAAGATATCGTTAATAGGAGTTAAACGATAAAAAGACGATCAAAAACGGAGCTTGTATGCGAAAGATATGGACGAAGCTTAGTCTTTACTCTGCGAGCGCGGCGAATTCGATACAATTTTCTAAATCCGAGATAGAATTAGAATTAGCCAACAGTGTCTTAATAAAAGTTGTATTACTCATAAATACCAACACTTGGATATAAAGAACGTCGAAAACGAAGCTCGTATGCGAAAGATATGGATGAAGCTTAGTCGCTACTTTTTGAGCGCAACGAATTTCAATACAGTTTTGTAAATCTGACATACAATAAAAATAGCCGACGGGGTCTAAATGAATGTTGTAGTACTCATAAATACTAACACGTGGATATAAATAACGTAGAAAACAGAGCTCATACACGGAAGATACGGACGAAGCTTAGGGACTACTTTACTATAAAACTCCTATAAATAAAGGCTGAACTCCTCATATTTTCTTCACACCATAAGCCTTTCATTCTCTCTCTAACTTCTCTCTAGCCTCCCTAAACCCCTCCCAAGTCTAAGGAACGTCCCTATCACGAGAAGGAAGCCCCGGAGCGCCCGAAGGCTCCGAGAAGAAACGCTTTCAGCTCGGAAACGCTGCTCCAGCAAAGCCTGACTTTCTATAAAACCCGTTGTAACTGAGCTACGCCTACGCTATTTTTAATATAGCTTTTAATTAGTTATAGTAACATTATTAGGAACTTATAATAAGTACGTGGGCTATTATTATGGTTTATATAAGTATTGTTTAACGCTTATATAATAGTTTTAATGGCTAGACTATTAATTAGTCTCGGCGAATAATAGACTAAACTCTAGTCGTAATAATACTAGGTTTCGTCAAAAGGAAATTATTTTTTTAGAAGCGAAGCATTGTCTGAGTTCGGAATCACCGCCTTATCAAATGAGTGCATAGTCCCTGTCATGAACATGATTTTAATACAAGTATTGATTGAAGTATTAATTATATGTTTATGTGTGAGTTAATTGATGTTGCCTGAAATACGTGTTAAAGAACTTATCTGGTTATATATGATGATTTAGGATAAAGAGTAAACCAAAATTAATTATGAGGAATATTGGGTAGTATTTTCTTACGAGTACAAGTGAGTTATACTCAGAGAATAGAACTTTAGTACATGTCATTGATCCAGAGCATGGATTAGACACAGTCATTGTCCTTAGTCCGAGAGTATGGATTGGACATAGTCAACTGTCATTAATCCGGGAGCATGGATTAAGACATAGTCAATTGTACTTAGTCCGGGACTATGGATTAAGACGTAGGTAGTCGTCCTCAGTCCAGCTGTATGGATAGGACAAAGTCATTCGTCGTTAATCCGGGAGAATGGATTTACACATAGATACCTGTCCCTAATCCGAGAGTATGGAATGGGCACAATTATTAATCCGAGAGTATGGAATGGGCACAATTATTAATCCGAGAGCATGAATTAGATCCGAGAGTGTAGGTTAAGTAAGAGGTAAAATTTAAGGTCCAAGAGTAAGGATAGTCTCGTTGTAAGGATTAACGGGGTGGGGTAAGAGTTGCTTATATATATATGGTGAAATTTTATATTTTGTGAGTTCTAAATTATATATATGATATAACATTGTGGGATTGAGATCCGTATGTACTCACCAGGTTTCCGAACCTAACCCACTCCAACTTATTTGTATCACAGGTGTCTATATGAAGTTACATTCTAGGAACAAATTCCGCAACTTTTTTATAAAAAGGGTAATCTGATTTTTATAAAGCATAAACATAATCGGTCTTTTCTGGCCATGAAAATGGGGATGTGACACTATCAAATCTGAGTATTTTTATCTTCCTGTCCAATTGATTCTCCATTTCTTGCTTAAACTCTTTGAACTTTTCAAACGTTTCCGACTTGTGCTTGATTAAGTAGTTTTATCCATATCTGTTATAATCATTAGTTAAAGTCACATAAAAGCAGTCAACATCCCTTGTGGTGGATCTGAATGGCCCACACATGTCTATGTGTATGAGATCCAACAATCCCTCCTATCTTTCACTAGTACCAGTGAAAGGTGATTTAGTTATCTTTCCAAGCAAACAAGATTCGCACGTGTCATCTGACTTTATGTCAAATGACTCCAAAACTCCATCCTTTTGGAGTTGGGCTATGCGCTTCTTGTTGACATGTCCAAGACGACAATGCCACAAGCATGCCTTGTCAAACCATTAGACGAATTGATATGCAACACATTATTTCCGAAGTTATCTACAACCATCATAGTTTCATATACACCATTACAAGGCAATGCTTCAAAATAAAAGGTACCACTATAAAAAGCATTAATAGAACCAACTTCATTGTTAAATGAAAATCTAAAACCATGTCTATACAAGCAATGAAAAGAACTAATATTCCTCGTCATCTCTGATGAGTAGCAACAATCATTTAATTCTAATCCTAACCCACTACTAAGAACTAAAGAATAAATCCTGATCTTGGTGACAGGCGATGATTATCAGGTTCATCTTCCCATGCTTCACATCCCTACTTCTTCTTATCCCCTGGAAATAAGAACAAATGTGAAAACCACATCATGTATCAAGTACCCAAGAACTAGTATGTGATGAGTTATTAGATTGAATAGTATAAATACTTGCAAAGGTGGGATTTATCTTCCCATCCTTGATGTCCTGCAAGTATTTAGGACAACTTCATTTCCAATGCCCATTGCCGTGAGAATAGAAGCACGTTGCTTCTTTGGGATCAAATGAGGGAGTGGCAGAACCAGGTTTGTATCCTTTTGAATTAGATCCATCATGGGACTCTCCCTTGTGGTTCTTAGAGGGAGCTTTCCTCTTCTTCCTTTTTCCATGCCCTATAGCAAGGACCACTACTAGAAAAACAGCCTTTTACGACGCTCATTGCGCGTCATAAAAGGCTCAGACGACGCGCATATGCGCGTCAAGGAAGGCCCTGTCATAAAGAGAGACGACGCGCTTTTGCGCGTCATCTATAGAGGATGCGCATTTACGACGCGCAATTACGACGTGCATTTACGACACGCAATGCGTATCAAGGAAGGCCCTGTCATAAAGGAAGACGACACGTATTCGCGTGTCGTAACCTTACGACGCGCGTGTTAATGACACACAATGCGTATCAAGAAAGCCCCTGTCAAGAAAGGCCATGTCATAAATGAAGATGACACACATTTTTGCGTATCATAATTTTAAATGTTTAAAAAAAATATTATTTATAGATTTACTTATTTTCAAATTAAATCTGTATTTAATGTTTCATAATAGAAAATAAAATATCATATACAAAAAATAGAATCCATTGCATAAATTTAATGTCATACAATTCTATTTCTTACAATATATAAATTTGCAACTAATCTACTATGTACATCAAATTCCAACTAAGTAAAGTTGCATCTTGCCTTTCAAAATTCTTTTAGACTAATGCTCCAAACAACTAATTATATGGATAAGCAATTGTACATTGGCCCATCTCACTCAATAATGACTTAGCCAAATTCAACTCCAAGTCTTGACTGCATTTTGCTGATAATGCTGCAAGATTTAAATCAAGTGGCTTCATATTCCTTTCTTCCATCAACTTTACCTGATGCACAAAATACACATAAACAAAAAAAACATTGTAGAGGAAGGGGTAATTTGGGAAAATGTAAGGCGTATAATATAATAAGAATGCAAATACTTAATACCACTTTCATGCCATCATGGAAACCTGTTGTGCATTACATAAAGGCCCTACACCAACACAAGGCTTGGGTTTGATTATGATCCTCAGCTGTTAAACCAAATACAAAAAGCATGTCAGAAGAATAAAACTAGATGTAGATGAAATTTTAAAAGAGGTTGATCCATCACATTACATAAAGGCCATCCACTACCTTAAGCAACATTTGTAGAAAAAGTACTTCTTCAGGGATAATGTTGCCTACATAAACGGTGTGTGAACCTTCAATTTTCACAACTATATAGTTTTTAAGTTTTTAAACAAGAAGAAAAAGTGTATATATACAAACAACAGGAGATACATGTCTTCTTTGGTGTCATTTCTCTTCGACAAAATCTACACTAAAAGAAATGTGTCCATGTATGTTGATGTCGAAATTTCTATGAAGGCAAAATGGTCATAATAATTCAGAACAATCCTTAAGAGTATTAGGTCCCTGGCTATCTTTTTAGCTACCCAACCTAGAAGCAATTTGGTATACTAAGGGTACAAACTTGCAAGACTGCACCTGAAAGTACAAGTGAGAAGTTTCAGTTATAAATCTTAGATCTTTTCCCCATCTGATAATGAAGACATTAATAGGATTATGATTTATCTTTGCTTTTTCCAAATTACTTTTCTGATCAGTTTGTTGGAGACAAAGTTGCGTATGCGCTTTCTCAAAGTTTGAAGGTGATTGCTTGTATTGGGGAGACTCTTCAAGAGCAGGAAGATGGAACAACTATGAAAGTTGTTGCTGCACAAACTACGACAATTGCAGGTGATTTGGAAATGAATATATGTTTTATTTTTCATTTTTAAATTGTTTAATCATTTTTTTACAATGTGAAAGTAACAAACATCTATCATTTTCATGATTTTTTTTAATTTGCAGATAAGATAAAAAACTGGGATAATGTTTGGGCTATTGGAACCGTAAAGGTTGCTACCCCGGCTCAGGCTCAAGAAGTAAGTAGAAGGGTATTGGAACAGGTTGCATTCTATTCTAACAGATCAGATCAACAAGTTTGAAACACAAACACCAACCTTTATATCAAGCTTCAGATACTTTTCTCTCAATGTGCACACCTAAAACCAAATTCAGGGAAAATACAAAAAATCCACATCATTTCTTCTTCAAATTCAGTGCTTATTGTTGTCATTTTAAAAAACATAACATACGTTTTCAATAAGCTCCATTGCCAGATCCTTTGCTGATTCTCCATCAAACTAATATACAAAATGAATCAGATTGCTAAACTTGTCAACATCCTCCAGAACAATCCGGACCTGTTCTATAATAAACATAGAAATAATCAAATCCAATGTATTTTATGTCAACTTAATAAGGGGAAATTGCAGGAAATAGAGAAAATAAGATGTTACTCACATCTCTATTTAGAACATGGATCTCGGTAAAATGTTTAGCTTCCCTCCCATAAGGATCAGGAGACACTTCATTGAAGCCTGATGAGGCTGAGATTCTTTGGGCTGATGTTAAGGGCCCACGTGACTCTGAATTATTATTTTCTCCATTTGTCTCTTCGGATGGGACCTCAATTGGTATTGTAGGTTCTTATGTTGTGTGCCTAGTAAACAATTAGATAAATTAGAATTAAATATATAACTAAATTGATTAATAATGAAAATATTTAATTTTATAAAATAAACTTTAATAAAATACATATATGTTGTTAAATAGATATTTATCAGTTAAAAAAAGTTTGTAGAAAAGGATGCATGTGGTACCTGGATTCTAGCAACAAATACTTGGACAAACTGAAACTCTGGAAGCAGATAAACACGAAGTGAACTTCCATCACGAACTTGTTCTACAATGGCTTCCATGGGTTTGCCTTTGTTTGAAGCTAAGAGGCCCATGGCATCAAGATTGTTGGGATCACCAACGACAGATGGAGGAAGAACCTCACATGGCACATGAATCAACCCAGGCAATATATAAGTACTTCAGTCATATTAAAGTAAGCTTTTGGATCTTCTTTAATGCTGGGCTAACTTCAATCATGTGTATGTTTAGGGATTTTGTGAACTTCTGAAAGTCAGCAACTAATATTCGGCCTCCTCTAAACTGTAAGATAAACAACCAAAATGTGTTATAAAGATGAAAATAAAGCCAAAAGAAAGTGAATAAATCAAACCAACTATAGTTGATCCTCCACAAAACATGCACTTTCAACCAAACTTGGCCAGTATCAAAATAATGCCACCTACCTTTTCGAACCTTGAATCAGAAAAAAAAAGAATAAATATTTATTTATGTAAAGTATTGAAATTTGGTATTTATAATTATCTTAGTTGGAACAGAACAGCAACCAACTCAAACTAAGGTGTCAAGAACCTAGTATACAATATGCTGGGGTGATCACATACCTAAGCAAGCCCTGTGTTTCAATCTTGTCCAATATGTTGGGATGATCACATAAAGCAAAAATCCAGTATACAGTAAATTACAGGAGTAAGCAACACTTATGAAAACATTCCTTTTATAAATACTAAATAGTGTTGCAGAATGCAAACCTCTCTGAAGAAAGTGATCGGCTGTTGACCAAGGATTGTGGATTTCCAAAGTTCCAGTATAGTATCATCTATAATTAGCAAAAAAAATATAAGAATCAACAACATTTACAATAAGAAATCAACATCAATTGCAGCAACAATTGCAGGAATCAGAAAAAAAAAACCCAACTAAAAAACAACTCACTTGGGAATCGACATCAAGGGATTCGACCAACAACTCCAAAATCGACTTTTGAGGAGTAACTTCACTGATTTATCGGGCCAGAGAATCAATTTTTAAATTGAAGAGAAAACTTCACTAACTTATCAGGATTATTCAATGATTTTTTTTCACAGGTCCTAGTAACGAGCTGATACCTAAAACATATCATGATTTTTCAAGCTTTAGATACGATTGTATACTTGTATTGTCAGTTTACCATGAAATGGCAGTAGTGAACTCCTGATATAAGCTGCTGGAAGAAGTATCTAGCCTGAAATATTGACAGATAATATCAATAAAGTGATGAAGGTAAAAGAAATATGCTTTCGCTTGAAGGAGGTAAAAGACAGTTGATGTGATGTTATTAATATCTTATATATTTATATATTCATTAATTTTCTTATGACAGATTAGCACAACAAGTTTGAAATAAATTAAAAACAGGGAGCAAACCATAAATCTTATGAAGTATCCAGTACAGATACACACTTGATAAGATTGACAGATATTTCTTATGAAGTATCCCTAATACGAGTGTTTCCTTTTCACTTAATGCAAAAAGAATGACATAGTAGAAAAAAAGTAAGGAATGATAAATAACAAATAAATAATAAATAATAATACCTCTCAAACATGATGTTACACTTCCATTAGCCATGTAGGGGTGAACAAATAATCTTTCAGTTGGTGTCATACAAAAGCCCCTTAATTGAAGGAGATTATTGTGTACAACCATACTAATCATCTCAACTTCTGTCTGAAACTGGAGCTCACCACTTGGCGTCCTCTCTTCTTTCAATATTTTTACAGCAACGAGGGACCCGTCTGCTAATCGCACTTTTAAGACTTTTCCAGATCTGCCCCTACCCAATATGTTTTTATTGTTGAAACCATCCGTTGCCACTTGTAATTCTGTTAAAGAAAATCTTCTAAGTTCTCCTAAATGAACTTTTGGATCCTCTTCAGCTGTACACACATGTTTTCAAGTCAATTAAATGAATATGTTTTTTTAACCATTTGAAGAAAAAAAACTTTTAAGTTCTCCTAAATGAACTTCTTCCCCTACCCAATATGTTTTTATTGCTGAAACAACAATGCTACCCTAGCCGCCTCCTCTCCGGCTATAGCTCCGGTGACCGGGATGCCTAGTGACTGGGCCACAAAGATCCAGGTTGTTAGCAAAACTAAGTGTTTGACATTAATCTTGTATCAGTTATATTCTTGAAGAAAAAAAATGAAATAAGAATAAGATTATTTTATTAGCAAACAAGATTGGTGTAAATAGTGAAACAAATCCATTGTTTGGAGCTGATCCTGACTGATGATTATTTGATAAATCCCTAAAATGACAAATTAGAAAATGAGAAATAGCACAGAAAAACGCTATCTGAATGATAAAATTGTAATGAAATAGCATAGAAACATCTTTTTTATTGTGAAAAACTAAGTCCAATGATTTCCTTCAACTGTCTGGCATCATACACAACTACAAAAAAACAACTCGTGAAAAAAATCAGTAATAAAAACATATAAACTCAAGCTCAACAGCACTAGAGAATGTTTATGAATCAGTATACCTTTCTTCATCCAGTCAATTACTCTTTTGGACTCTGCATCCATAGGTATAAAAGATGACCAACATAACATGTTGTGTTTCTAGTTCCTGAGAGTAGCAGTGTTGTGTTTGTATCCAGTGTTCAACTGCATACCCTTCTTTATACCTCCCACACCCAACAAACTCACATAGAAGACATATCCACAAATTTTCTGATGTTTTACAAATCAAACATTTTGACTTTTCAGGTTGCTGTTGACAATAATGAAATACCTACAGCAACATTATTACCATCAGCATTGAAAACTAAAATACCTAAATGAATGGAATGAAAATAATTTACAATGACAAAAATACCCTTCCAACACAAAGATCATATAATTCAATAAATTCAACATTATCTGGTCAAAAAATTTAGTTTCTATAACTAATAACAAAAACTATTACATAAACATAAATGGTTTATAGAAATATAAAATTGTATTCATAATAAAAAACTTTGTCAAAAAACATATCAAGGTCAAACCAACAATAGCAATTTAGGAAATTAAATACAGAATAACAACAATTTTGATATGTAAAAACATATCACAATAGCTAGAAAAAATAGATAACAACAACACAAATAGCAAATTGAATACAAAATAATTTCAAGAATACAAACAAGTGAACAACCTTATCAGATGAAAGTCAGTAACAGAGAATACAACAAACCAAAAAAAAAGCTAACCTCGAAATTCTTGGAGCTGTGATGAAATATACTTGAAATTGTCTTGAAGCTTTGGTGGTCGATCATGTAATGATTCACAAAAAACAATATTATAATGATTTCGTTGGAAATTAGTCGGCGTTTGTGAGGGAAAACGCTGCGATTATGATATCCAAGTGCAAAATCGATATCTTTTCCTCAATCAATTGAAGATGTGATGCTGATTTTTAGTGATTTCCTGGCTACGCTTCCGATTTGAAAAGGCTGATAGAGGGCAATCTCGGAAGATACAATTATAGGGAGGGAATGGAATGAAAAAAATGGGGGTACCCCATGGAATGAAAATCCCGTGTTTTGGGGGAATGAGATTGCTTCAAGAATAGGGCTTTCCTTTCCTTATACGTACCAAACATGTTTTTTTTCATTACCCCTGAATATCCCATTTCATTCCTCCCTTTATTATTGCCTAGAAAACATCCCCTAACTGTTATGAGAGATATTATGAGAGGAGAAAGATTAGTCTAGTTTTTAGGGTAATGAATAAGGTTGTGGTTTGTTGGTGGCAGCGGGGGAGAAGAAGATAGCTCAGACGAAGGTCAAAAATATGGATCAAGGAAGAAGGAAAGGGTAAGAAGACATCGCCATGAATGGCCAGTGGTTGTGTCTAGGGCTTGACAGAGAGAGAGAGAGAATGGATCTATGCAATTTTATGAGAGATAAGGTGATCCAGAGGAGAGAGTGCAGAAGCGGGGTATTCAAAATTTTAGAATTTTAGAGGATCCCTGTTTAAAAACGCGCGTCTAGTTAAAAAAAGTATAAAGCGACATTTGTAGACGATACACACTTAAAATAAGCGCCCTCCATGTTTTTAATTTTGTTTTGTTTGACACTAATTTTAGGGCATGCACAAATACGCGTCCTCTATCCTTCACATTTTGGAAAATTGACATTAGTTTTTAGGGCACGCACCAATGCGCGCCCTCTATCAGTGTGTGTCATTATTTGCGTGTCGTAAAAGGTTGTTTTTCTAGTAGTGGACCAGGGTAGCAGCAACAGGGGTGGACTCGACAGCTTTGCCTTTTAGGCCACTTTCAGCAGTTCTCAATAAACCTTGAAGTTTGCTCAAGGTGACATCCTCCTTGGTCATATGATAAGTCATCTTGAACTGATCATAACAAGGAGGTAAAGAGTGGAGAATGATATCAATCTCTAACTCTTTGTCAAAGTTGACATTCAACTTAGGCAACCAATCCACATACCTTTTCATCCTTTGCAAGTGGGTCGTGATGGACTCTCCATCTTTCATCCTGGTTGTAATTAACGAGGAAACAATCTCGTACCTTTCTTGACGTGCACTTTGATGGTACTTTTCCATCAAATCTTGGCACGTCTCGTAAGGCTAGTAGTCCTCATAGAACCGCTGCAGCTCAGGAGTCATAGTGGCTACCATTATACACGACACCTTTGTCACGTCCTTTTCACGAGCCATATACTCAGCTATCTGTTAAGGAGTAGATTTAGATTAATCGATCTCGTTCAGTTACTTATCGAGAAAGTATTCCTTCTCTTCGTAACTTAAGGCAATTCGAATGTTGTGAATCCAATCATCGAAGTTAGATCCATCGAAGGCGATCCTTGCACAAATGTTCATGAGAAAGAAGGAGCTTGAGGAGTTGGAGTTCGAGTCAAAAGCGTTGTTTGAGCTAGACATCTGAAAAATAAAAAGCTCAAAGTTTAGATTAGATAAAGAATCCTTAATATAACACCCAAATGAATTACTAAAGCTAGGACCCAACACAATAATTCACAATTCGGAAGAGGGATGCATAATCCAATTGCAAATTATTTGAAGGTAGGTAAATGGCGATTTACCAATTCCACCACGAAAAACGAAATGAAAAATTAGGTTTTAAATGAAATGAAATTCCTAGATTCTTTTGAGATTCATTGAACTTTTCAATGGCATGTTTAATCTCGATTAGGCCCATCACGTTTGTGACTGGGATACTGAGGATCACAAACAAGGTGTGAATAACCATGCAAATTAGCTTGGCATTCTCGAGCCGTTTACCACCTAATAAATGTGCCCGTTAACCACACACGCTCCATTGATCTATTATGATTATAGAGCTACCGTTTTCCACCCTTGTTTTTCCAAGTTAGTGTGCTGATTAACCACACATGCTCCACTAACAGCAGTTTCTTTATACCCCCCTTAAAGATCGGCTTTGTGAATGAGGCCTACTAACGGTAAGACTGACTCATCTTATACACATATATACATATTAATCTTTTAATATTATAATAGTATAAAGGTTGTATTTTAAACTTTTAAAACACTGGGGTTTTAAAATTTAATATTCCAAAATTAAAACTTTTTAATTAAATTTTAAATTCCAAAACATGAGGGAAAATTATGAAACTTTTCAAGACTTCTATATCAAATTTTAAATAATCAAACTAATCACATAATTTTGCACATTATCATAGAATTCCACCATTATCTTTTACTTAGATGAAGATATTCATTACGATATCAGAAAATTCGAATTTTATTAGTTAAAACAATTTAAGGTAACGATCCTTATCTAATATTGGGTTGAAATCCGAAAAATCTGCCAATAGACAAATCAACTCGTTGAGTTGGGACTTGGACTCGTCGAGTTAGTATAAGTCGTCAAGTCCATCTTTGGACTCGTCGAGTTCTACTGTCAGAAGCTAAAAATCAATTTTTTTTCCAGCTTTGACAAAACACAATAGCATCAAATATAACAGAAAAATGCCCTAAACTCTGATACCACTGATGGGTTTTGAGCATTACAACATTCCTATGGTGCACATGCAACCTTATTTGCTTTGGATCTAGGTTTTTCTCCAGTTATACATGCAAATCAAATTTCCAAAGCAAGAACCATAAACTAGCATACAGTTTTCAGATTCAATGAATAAACTAGGATTAGAAGAATACATTTCTTGTTAACTAGTAGTAACAAGCTATCCTTTCCTTGATATTGACCTTCAAGAGCTTAGTTCCTCAAGCGTTGCACCTCTAACGGAGTCACAAACACCACAAGAAAAGAATGAGGAGGAGGAGAGGCAGAAATCGGCTAGGTTTTCTACTAGGGAAGCAGTGGCCGATTTCATGAGGCTAGGGGTTCCATTTATAGTTGAGGCTGCTAGGGTTTTCCACTGGAAACCCGAATTACCTTGCTTAGGTCCTAAGTAACACATGGACCCCCCACATGGTAAGCCTTGGACAAAAACTCTATGGTTCAACTTCGTATTTAGGCTCAGGTTTGCCATTCTTAGCGCTATAAGATTCCAAATATCAGTAAAGCTTTGGTCATGAAGGTCCTTTTGTGGTCATGCAAGAGTTCTAGCCATTTCCATGGAAGTTAGTTGTCATGTTTCAAGTTTGGGTCCATTTGGTGGGTTGTAAGCCACCAAGTGATCGACTTTATGGATTAAGACACTCTGGTGGTCTTGGATCTATATTTGGAGCTTAAGGTCTTAAGGGATTAAGCCATTTTGATGTTTATGGCTTAATAGGGTAATACGTTGGGCATACAAGCCAGTACGCATAACTTACATGACATGCAACCTATATGCTTAGCGTATAGAGGAGTACGCCCTGCGTACTCGCTGATTTTGTGTTCCACGATGTTTGGGCCTCGGTTTGAGCCAATCTTTGGACTTCTTAGCTTCTGGGCCTTAGTGGGCCATCATGACTCAATTATTGGCTAAGGTCATGTTTGGGCTTAGGGGAAGGCCCATTTGAGGAGTTGGGCCTAATTTAGAAAATTGGGTCATTAGTGGGCCTTAAGTGGGCTTGGAAAGATTAGATGGAAATGGGCCTAGGATATGTTCCAAATTAGACCAGTGGATAAAATGGTCATTTTTACCCTAAGAATGATTATTGGATTCTGACTAATTGTTATTGTGATAATGATAGTTGGGGAGTCGTCGGAGCAGCCGTTAGAGATATACCATGAGATTTCGCATTTAGCTTTGCAAGGTAAGTTTCCTCCTGCAGGAACGGGTCGAAGGCACTAATGCCGACCCGTTTATGTATGTTAGTATATTCCGGACTAAGGTCCGATGCCCGGCAGTGCCCGTTGTAGGTTTATATGTTTTCGGACTTCGGTCTGATGTCGGGGAAAGCCCGAGGAATGTTTGTATGCTTGATGTCTTTGTGATTCTTGCATGTGCTTGTTTTATACGTTTCCGGACATCGGTCTGATGCCAGGGAAAGCCTGAGGAATGTTTTTATGCTTCCGGATTCTGTCTGATGCCGGGCAGGGCCCAAGGAATTTTTACATGTTTATGTTATGTGATTATTTATGTATTTTTTGATATGTTTATATGTATACCGGGCTTTGCTCGATGTCGAGCGGGGCCCTATGTCGAATTTTGGTCCGCTGTTGGGCGGGGCCTAATGTAGCAGGCAAGGCCCATGTTATGTTATTATGTGATTATGTGATTACGCATATGGTATGTGGTAGTTTGGGGAGACTCACTAATCTTCATGCTTACAGTTATCAGTTTTGGTTTCAAGTACTTCTGGTAGCAAAGTGAAGAGCTCGGGATGACTGCAGTGCACACACCATGATTTTAGCATGTGATGTTTTTACTTTGATATGTTTGACAAATGTTTATGATATTTTGAGAAACAATGACTTATGACTTTTATGTGATGATTTGATAACTATGCTTTTATTAATAATTAAAAACAAAATTTTTGGACCGTATTTTTGGGATGTTTCAATCTGGGTGCCTGACCTACCCTACTGAGCATATATAGGAGCTCAATGTACCCGTGTTAGGCATACCAGGGTGTCCGACCTACACTTTTCAGACATACCGGGGTGTCCGACCTACCCCTGTCAGGCATATTTGGGTGCCCAACCTATGCTGCTAAGCATATTTGGGTGCCCGACCTACCCTCTGGTTTATTTCAACCGGTTATAGAGACTATCTCACCACCTACCACTACCATATAATAAGATAGTGTAAACATACTATCAGGCATATCTGGGTGCCCGACCTACCCTCCGGTTTATTTCAATCTATTTTGAGGTCTAATCTACCCCTCCTACCACTATCACACAATATCATAGCACACTAGCACATAAAGCATAATATATACTAGCATTCTAGATAATTATAAAAAAGACAATCATCTCTACTATAATGAGCTACTAGTGAGCCGGCATTGGTGCCTTCGACCCACTTCAACTAGAATGTAAGCCACCTCAAATGTTGTAAAGTGGCTGAGAAATCTATGGCTCTAAAATCAACCCAACTTAGTCACTACACATGAAAGATTTCCTTAATTCCCTTTCATACTCATAATCCCTTAAGATTAAACTATGGTTAAAGTTAAAGTCAACATCCTGGTCAAAGTGAACATTCTAGTCAAAGTCAACATTCCGAGATGACTCAACTCACCGAGTTGAACCCTTCAACTCGCTGAGTTCCATAAATCATGAAACCTTGAAATCACGATCCAACTCATCGAGTTCTTTCACAAACTCATTGAGTTCCTCCTATCAACAAAATCAGGACTTTCCAAATCAGCTCGTCAAGTCCGTCCTTGAACTTGCTGAGTCCTTCCTTTTACAGAATCAGGACACTCCAACCCAACTCATCGAGTTCTTCAATCTGCTAATCTTTCTTAATGTATTAAGCCTTTATTCTTCGAATCTAAGACCTATATTTTATTTTTGGGCCAAATACACCTCTAAGAGGGTAAAGTTTCCGACTTTACCCATTACGACACATCCTAGAAGAAATAAGCCCTAACCATGGTTCAAAATAGCTTAGTTTCAACTTAAAAAACCATAAAAACTTCAAGATAAGTGATAGGGTCACAGATGTGGAGTCTAGGGACAGTTTGGTCACGTAAAGTTCCCATCTTTACTTGCATGCATGACCTGCTTGGCTCCAAAGACCAAAAAGATGGTTTACAGGTTGCATGGGACTTCTATGGCCATAAAGTTGTCACCTTTATGCCATGAAGTCCCATAAAGAACCTAGATCTGAATGGTTTTCCCACATGGTACGTCTAAATCCCCAAAACCAACATTCTTGGACCAAAACATGAAGAAAACAACGAAAAGCTAGACCTAAGCATGATATAGGCAAGATAAGATCTTTAAACCTCAGATGAACTAGAAATGAAGCCCAACTTCAAGATCTACTCTCCCACTACATGTCCTTGCTCCTCCTTCAAGTATCATCTTCATCAAAATCATAAAGAATGCACAAAAATGGCTCAAAACTCTCAAAAGTGAATTAGCGTTTTGTGGCTAGGGTTTGGGACAATCGTAGCTCTAAATGTGGCCATCTTATGGAGGTTAAGGTGTTTAAATAAGGTGTAAAATCCTTAAAATTAGGGTTTCATCCTGCCAGCATGTTCGTCCAGTTGAGGCTTCTCAACTCGTCGAGTACACTTCCTAACCCGCATCCTAATCTGTCTCTACTCGACGAGTTTGGGGCCTCCAACTCGTCGAGTTTCTATACAAAAATGAATAAAGTTTAATTTTAAATACATACCAAAAACAAGGCTTTACAAGAAGATAGGGTTAGGGTTTGTGTTTTCGTTGTTCTTTGAGAGAGAGAGAGAGAGAGAGAGAGAGATGACCATTTGTATATCAAATAATTATATTTTTTTCTTTTATTTTAAATAAAAAAACTTCATAAGTGGTCCTTATAGTAGTGAAATGACGAAAATACCCTTTAGTTAACATAAAATTTTGACGGAGTGGGCAATAGGACCTTTTGTTAAAAGTTTCGAAACACATAGACCATCGAGGAGGTTTTTGAGCTTAGGGACTATGTCGTAGATTTTTTTAAAGCATAATGACCATTTATGATGTTTTTTTTCTAAACATTATTATATATTGCATTCACATATGTAATCCAAATATTTTAGTTATTTTGGTTTAGACAAAATTTCATACATGGTTTGAATTTTTATTTTTTTATTTCTCTAATATAGTGCTTATGATTTTTTTTACATGGATAGTCACTATGAAGCAAATCTTGCATGTAAACATTCCTTATTATAGATGTCCGTTAGATGGATCTGTTATGTTGAAAGAAATTTGAATAAAGATCATTTCTGTCATTTAATGAAACTTGCCTTAGAACCATCTGTGAAATTTCACCCAATGACCATTTGTGATATTTTGAATAAATCTATTAGATCTTGTATTAATTACCATAAATCAAATAAATATGAAACAAAACTCAAACATGGAAAATGTAATATTTATATAGATAAAATTTTATCTTACAAATTTTAATCACCATGAAAATATAAATCACTTAATATATATATATATATATATATATATATATATATATATATATATATATATATATATATATATAGTTGCGGAATTAGTTAATCTCAAATGATCTAAAAGCTCAACAATAATAAGTTAACAAGTTAGATAGTTAGATAATTAGTTGCGGAAATGTAAGAAAGTATAAATGACAGCAGGTGATATATCAAGTCATCACATAAGTTGATTCATAACATGGGATGCATTCAAACCAAGTTAGTGAGTGTGACCAAGCTTAGTGATAAAGTCACGAATGACTTGCTCCGAAGAGAAGTGATTATCAGTTAGGTTCGAGAGGATTTAGAGAGTAAGAAAGATGTAAGAGAAATGTAATTGATATACTTGAAGATAGTTCAGATTTATAGACTTCTATTTCATAGAAAGAGTGAGATCTATATATATAGTCTCAGAAATTACATTTTATCCACTCTCTAAGAGTAGCCATGCAAGGCATACTGGACAATAGAGAGTATTACAAAAAGATAGATAAAAAATAAACTAAGTAAAGTAAGAAGACGGCGGTTGACTAGGTGAATTTGGATGGGGCTGCTGATGGGAGCTTGACTGCGGTTGACTAGGTGAATTTGGATGGGGCTGCTGATTAAGAGGGTCACTTCATGTTTCAAAATTTTCCCCTAAGTGACCTCTAAATTTTTCTTCACCTATCAAGTTTAAGAAACTTGATCAGAATCCACCAAAACTTCCTGATATTTTCCAACTAGGTGATCCTTCTTAAAATCTCGAACCTGACTTCGGCAGTCGTGTGTTTTGATTTTTCAACTGCAGTTCGACAGATTTCAAGCTGCTTCCTTGTAAGAGGATTCATGGAGATCATGGGAATGAAGTATTTAACTTGATATATCTTCCTTTTGAAGATGACTCCATGTTTAGGGAAGTTTGTTGCACCTAGGGATCTTTCTTGATAACCTTCGGTAGGCATTGGTGCAGGATCTAGTGGTGGCAGAACGAACTTCTTGGCAAGGATTGGGTGGATGTCTGCATCAATCATTGCGAAGTCAGAGACAGTTTCCTTCAGAAAAATGCTTGCCCTTTCAAATGCTATCTTCATTTTGGGATACTTTTCACACTTGTTTTGGAACACCTTTGCTATAAGAAAGACTTCTTCTGGGTTCATACAGGGGAAATCAGCTTGGGTGTGGACATACTCCTGATTCCTTCTTGTGAATGTATATTGGATGAAGCCAACTTTCATGAATTTGCGGGGCTTGAAGTTCTTGATAGTGGATGGTCTATCATTAGACCAAATTTTCTTTATGGAAGAGGCATGTTTGGCATTGAATCGATTGAGTTATTCGAATTCCATGGACAGTCTTTTGTGACCTGGTAGGCTCTGTTCAAACTGCTTAAATATTGTGAAGTATTTATCATTTGGGGATATTAGAACATCCCAGTATCCATCAGGAAGGGGTTCAGCATAAGTGAGATATGGTTTGTAGTCATTGTCCAGCAGTCTGCGGTGGGGATTGATCCAAGAGTTTATCACGGATTCATCTATGACAGTGTCGAAACCGCATTCTCTCTATATGAGCTCAGCAAATTTAGCTGCTTTCCAGTAAACTTTCTTCTGTTTGGAGACGGGAGAGTCATTTGAGCCTGGAGATGAAATGTGATCCGCTAGATTCTTGAAGTGAGGAGGAGTCTCAGGTCGTTCGGGAGACGGAACGATTTTTTGTTGCGGTGGGGTAGACTGATTGCATGGACTCTTGTGAGGAGATGGTTGCAGTGAAGGAATTTTATGAGAAGCACTTTTGGATTGATGATCTTCTTTATAGTGTTCTTCTTCATGATGGTGTGCTTCACTTCCCCCTCTCGAGGAGTTCAGACCCGGAGACTCCTCAAGCCATTGTTTGAGACCATCAACCTTGGCACACACATCCTTAAATTGAGCTTTAAGAACATCACCTTGGTGCTGATTGTCTGGGATGGCGGTGTTGAAGAGAAGCCGATGAATCTCCTTTGTGAGTTGGAGAATTTCAGGACCATGGAAATTCGAAGATAGGGATCGTTGGAGTCTATTGATGGTAGCATGAAGAACTGAGATAGTGGACTCATAAGCAGTGTGAGTCTCATCTATTAGTTTCTGGGAAAGAGAGGATTGGTCCGCAATGGCTGTTTGCAGGTGGTGTTTGATTGCGGATACCTTAGAGATGAGGCGCTCCACAGAAGCCATGAATTCCTTGTGATATGCTTGACGATTGTTATCAAGAGACGGAATTCCTATTTCTACCTTAAGAGAGATTCGCTCAGCAGCTAGACGTTCCCTTGTCTCCAACCTTTCAATCCTTTAGATCAAGGATTGCGGTACAAGATGGTCTTTGGATCTCGGTTGATTTGACTTGACTGCAGCAAGTATTTGGTCTACTTTGGATTGAAGACTTAGGAATTCATTTCTTAAAACGACCATTTTCTTCTTTTTCTTTTTCTCCTTAGGTTTAGATCTTGAGTGTTGAGAACCACTCGATTCCTCTTCTTCAACAAACATCATGAGGTCATCATCTGAAGGACTGGTCTGATTAACCTCATGTAGATCAACATCATCAAAACAGAAAGTGGGAGCAGAGCAGACTTCGATTTCAGTGCCTGCATCTTGAGAGTCTTTAGCAGTTGGAGATGGAGGAGCTTTGAAGGAGTTTGATCAACAATTGCTTCTTGAGCTTTGTGAATAGTATCAGACATGTTGTCCATCAAAGCGTGAACCTTGCAGAAGGTAGCTACGGTATGGGCATTGTTGATTGCGCCTGCCCAATACTTTGCTATAGTTTAGATTTCTTGTTGTTTCTGTTGTAGCTGCTTTGTTTGTTGTGCCTTTCTTGCTTGGAATGCCCTACGGAAAGCGACATATTTCTTGGCTTCAGCTTCATTTATTGGTTGATACTTGCTCCATGAATCATTCAGATCGATATAGTCAATTCCTTGGTATCGCACCAAGGTGTCCGTCGGGTTCATGGATCCTTGCACATTGGTGCTCACTGTGCCTAAACCACCTGTTACAGATGTAAGCAAAGTAGGATTTCCTGAGCTTCCTCGGTCTCCTTGATCTAGGGTCAAGTCTGGCCTCGGCTCAGTTCTGGAAAAGGATAAAGAATCACTTTGCGGTGGAGAAGGTGTTTGAAGTGTTTGCGTAACAGACAAAAGTATGGAGTTCAAGTCCTCAGGGGAAAAGATATGTAGACGGGAATCCCTGGAGACCTTAAAGAAGGAACCAGTTCCATCCCCTTGGGAGTGAGCTAGGGGGGGGGGGGGGAGTCTCCACGTTGCAGTGAAACAGACACACTTTTTGTGTCTAACTGGTATTCAATAGTGGTATCGAATGGGTGTGCGGCCACCCCAAGGACTACCGGAGCCTTTTGAGAGGCTGCGGTATCAGTACGGTCACGCATTTGGTTTGTGGGATCAGTTTTTCTTTTCTTAAGGATTACGATGGGTTGATCATCTTCAACAGAATCACTACTAGAGGAAGAGGGAGATGGATGTTTGCTCGGTTCAACATTTGTTATCACTGGTGGAGTGAGTTTCCTCTTCTTTGATGGATTGGCTTTTTTGGGTGCATCCTTTTTCTTGGGAGTGCCTTGTTTCTTGGTATGATGGGGGCCTTGACGAGGTGAGGCTAACTTCTTGCGTCTTTGTGATAAATACACATTTTATAGAGTGGTGGAAGATGGGACTGCTTTACTACTAGGGGTGATGATTGCGGATGGGGTTTAAGGAGGCGAAGTAGGAAGGTATGTGGAAATACGTTCCGTAGCCTCAATATGATCTGAGACATCAGCAGTCTCAAGAACAAGTGTAGAGAGAATATGGATTGGTAGTCTTTTAATGGGTCCAAAAATAGACTGATCAGATGAGGGATTGTACCTTTTGAGATCCTTGGTGACAAAAAGGTTGATGTCGTTGCCCATGTTAATTCCTGTATCCGCATGGCGGTCTGAGATGCATAGAGACCAGAACCTTCCAAAAGTGAGTTCGGTAAGGTTCTCTCTTGGGATTTCATTTGGAATGTACTGCAAGAAATCGTCCCATAGTATCTGACCATAGTTGACGTCATTGCCAATGAAGATACTCCATACTAACTCTAGGAGCTTGAGTCCCATGTTATCCGTGCCCCCGGTTCTGCTGGATAGACTGCGGATCACAAAGTGGCAAACAAATTGCCAAACCGCAGGCAGTTGTTTTTTCTTGAATTCCCTAATTCCTTTGATTTGCTTTTGATATCCCATCTGATAAAGCGCAGACAGGATGTCCACCATGGATGGAGTATAGATCTTGATTCAGGGCTGAACAAGAAGGTTAATGGCAGTGAGAAACTTCTCTTTGGTCAGAATGACCAAAGAATCCTTAACTAGGTTAACGTGCACTTCTTGGAGATTCTCGAGAGGTCGATACACTGAAAAGGCACACTTGAATAGGGTTGAAAGAGGAACAATGTCTGTGAACGAATCAAAGGGTCTAAACAGTGGGTGATTGGATAAGAACTTGATCATCAACTTTGTTGGAGCATTGTAGAAGGAGTGCTCTTCGAACACAGCTCTGAAGTTGATTGAGGCAATTGTCGGTGTTGGATGTCTTGAAGCAGAGTTTGAACTAGTAGGGTTTACTGATCCAGATGCCTTTGAGTGTTTCTTGGATACGCTTGATTTCACCATTGTAGGAGGTTGCAGAAGCTTTGCGAGAGAAAAACAGAGTGCAAGAGAAAGGTTTGAAGTTCAGAAAGCATAAACGTTCCATGGGGAAGAATAAGGGGGTTTTATAGTGGCTTCTAGGAGCGGTAAATGATTTTACTCGAGGTGAATTTGGGTAAAACGTTTAGGTTTGCATTTAATGAAATGTCAGGCTCAAACCTCATCTGGAGAACGTCAGGTCAAGGAGAGTTTAACCCGTTGGGTAAAGGGGAGTTAAAACAGATTAGACGTTTTAGGGTAATAGGAAGAGACAAATTTAAAAGGATTTGATTTTGGGAAATATCGCTTTTTGTCATCATACCTAAAATAGGTCTGACACAATATTTATTCAAAAAGAATGAGACAGTTACACAAAGAATGTTCTTTTTTAATGTAGTATCTATTTAATGAAGGATCATTAAATATCACACACTGTTATATATATATATATATATATATATATATATATATATATATATATATATATATATATATATATATATATATATATATATATATATATATATATATATATTTAAAGTTTGAAAATCAATTATGGTGGCTGCAGATTTAGAAAGTGACTATGGATTAAAACTTCAATGCGGATGGATCATTTTCCATCGGACGGATGACTGCGGTAGAAGAATTGAGAAGAGCACTTGAACAAAGATTAGTAATAATAAACAGTAAGGACCATTGAAGTATAGGTATGATATATGGTTGCGGTACATAGGATATATCAAAACCATCTATCATAGATGACTTCAATTTGGATCGCAACAGAGACCTAGGATGGTCTGCGGTACCTATCAATTCAAAAAGAATTGAGGGTCCGCATTCATCATTCCTAACATTTGTAAGAAACTGTTGAGTTTTGTCGAGTCAAGTGCCTTTGTAAATACATCAGCAATCTCTTCATGAGTATTGACAAAAATTAGTTCAATGTTACCTTTCAGGATGTGGTCTTTGATGAAGTGATACCGTAGTTCAATATGCTTGGTATCGGAGTGCTGAATAGGATTGTGAGAAATTGCTATAGCACTTTTAGAGTCACAATAGATTGGTATTCGCAGCATTTTGTATCTGTAGTCCAGTAGTTGTGTTTTCTTGATGACCAGCTGACGAGTCTTCCACCCATAAATTGGCATCCACCTGAGGTACTTTTGCGATCAAGTTTACATCAGGCATGATCCGCATCAGTGAATGCTAGAAGACTGAAATTGTTTCCTGCGGGTTACCATAAGCCAAGAGTTTTACTACCTTTTAAGTACCGTAGAATTTGCTTGGCTGCGGTCAATCACTCCTCGTTTTTAACCAAACGAGACAAGAAATTTAGAGAGGGTCTCGTACCATGCTCTTGGGGCTTGTTTTAGATCGTAGACTACTTTTTCAAGCTTGTAGTATTGGTCTGGAAATTCGATACTTTCAAAGCCCGAAGGTTGCTGAAGATAAACCTCTTCTTTTAATTCGCCGTTGAGAAAAGAACTTTTCACATCTATTTGATGAACTTTGATGTTCTTGTGCGCTGCATATGCTATGAAGATCTGGATGGATTCCATTCCGTGCTACCAGAGCATACGTTTCATTAAAGTGAATGCCTTCAAGTTGACTATATCCTTTGGCAACTAGTCTTGCCTTGTTCCTGACGACCGCACCAGATTCATCCAACTTATTTTTGTACACCCATCTAGTGCCAACTATGGTGTGGCCTTTTGGTTTTGGAACGAGCTGCCATACCTTGTTTCTTTTAAATTCTTCTAGCTCTTCTTGCATTGCGGATATCCAGTCTGGTTTGAGTAATGCTTCTTTGATCGTTCTTGGCTCGACTGAGGATAGAAATGTTGCGTAGTGACAATGATCGGATAAGTCCTTGGATGATCGAGTCTGGATTCCTGCAGATGGGTTGCCAATAATTTGACCTGGTGGGTGGTCACTTGTCCATACGTGTAGACGGGGTGGAAGATGATCAGCAGCTGTGGTGGAGGGAATGTCTTCAATATCAGAAGACTCTGCGGTTGGAGACAGCAGTTCCCCCTGGATTTAAGAACATCATGCGGAATTGTCTTGAACTGGGAAGGAGGGATCAGAGTTTTCTCGGGCAGATGGCGAAGGTTCCCCCTGGAGTGCAGAAGGGAGTTCGCCTAGAACCTGCGAAGGTTCCCCCTGGATTGCGGATCAGAGAGTAAAAATCCTTGAATCTGTTCTTGTATCAGTCTTCTCTATGTTTTAGTCATCCGAATCCGAAGGAAAGTTTGATGGTTGAAACTCTCTGTGGATTGGAGATGCATCTTCTAGTACTGGAACCTCGATGGTTGCTGTTTGGTCCGGAGTTGGGTTTTCCCCCTCAACCGGCAAGGTGGAAATATTTAGTTATACTTCTTCAGACAATGTTGGTCCAGACACGTCGGCATGCTGCCGTTGAGCTTCTGGAGACACAAGAACTTCGGATAGCTTGGCTGTATCTACCAGACCGAAGAGATTGTCATAGTTTACTTCAACTAGATTTAATGGACCCAAAGAGGCAGGAATATCGCTTTCTAGAATTGTTGTAGTTTCGGTTGATGGAGCGGTGTTACGGATGTGATAGTCATCAAATTTCACATCGAAGCTTTCAATTATCATCTTTGTGCGTCTAATGAGAACTCGATAAGCAACCTTGTTAGTGGAGTAGCCAAGGAAGATGCCTTCATCTGACTTTGGTGTGAATTTATTTAGGTGATCTCTGTTGTTGATTACGAAGCATCTACACCCAAATATATGAAAGAATCGGACATTTGGCTTGTGGTTGTTGAGGAACTCATAAGGTGTTTTATTGAGACGTTTGCACACAATGCTTCGATTTTGTAGAAAACAGGCTGTGGCCACTACTTCGGCTCAGAAGTAGAGAGGAAGGTATGCAAAATTGAGCATAGATCTGGCATCTTCTACTAGAGTGCGGTTCCTTCGTTCTAGTACCCCATTTTGTTGTGGTGTGTAAGGAGATGAGAAGTTGTGTGTAATCCCTTTGGAAACCAAGAAACTATTTAGAAGGTGGTTAGTAAACTCGGTTCCATTATCACTTCGGATACGTCTAACTGGTAACTTGATTTGAAGTTTGATTTCCATGATGAAGTTGATCAATTGCTGCGATGTTTCTGACTTGAGTCGAAGAAAGAAGACGCATGTGAAACGTGTGAAGTCATCCACTATAACTAGTATGTATTTTTTCTAATGAAGACTAGCTACGGTAGATGGACCGCAGAGATCAATGTGTAAGAGTTCCAATGGTTCATAAAATGAGGAGTCAATCACTATGGGGTGACTTGCGTTGAATTGTTTTCCCTCTTAATGCCCAAAGCATTTAGAAATGATGAATATTATAGCACATGCAATCGATCCTATATCTGAAGCATATGGGACACGATTCATGATGTCCCGCATAAAAACATGATACTAGAACAGTCCTTTTGCTACAATACTTCTATTTATCAAGTTCTCATAATTCAGATTATGAAAATGGATATCGTAATTATAATCGAATGTTATAACGCAAATAATGGACCCATATATAGAATTTCCTTATGTGAAGCCATTCCAACATAAAATTCATATATATACATATATATATATATATATATATATCCTTCACTAAAGATGTTTAAAACCTCAATCTAAGCTTTTAGAATTGAAATGAAGTATAATTTCCTCTCCCTTAATTATAGCAAAACAACTTTTCAACCCCTGCAACTCCACGAATTGAAACTTTTGTTTTCTATAATTAACATTGCAAACTTGCGACCTTTATCATAATTATCATGCTCCCATTAACATGATGATTATTAGCATAACACTTATGCTCCCACTGGCTTTGACATGTACTCAGAAATCAATTGGACTTCTAAAAGTCAATACTTTATTGACTTTCTTACCAAAGTTCAGATTTCTGAGACGAGATTGCCTTCATAAGACTTTATCAAAATCATACACCATATCATAGATAGCTCACAGGTGTATCTAAACAATTTTAGAACTATGAAAGGGATGTCGTAATCATAGTCTCAATTGTTTAGATCTTTTCTATCTGCTTCAAATCTACTTGGTGGAAGTGTTTCCTCACCATCATTTTCATGAATCAGAGATAAACCTTATGACCCTTAGATTTTCTGGTGTATGTGTTCTTATCCATGTGAATTGTCAAATCCATCGTCACAAGACAAGGATAATGACAAATCCAAACTCATATGGACTGAACTTAATCTTATCTTCTTGCCACTTGGTAGCTCAAGGGCCTGCCATTTCTTCCAAGATGTTATGCAACCAATTGAGAACTCTAAGAACTCATATTTAAAGCTAACTTTAACTGGAATGGGCACATAAATAGAAATATGTCCACACGATAGGTTATAAACCCCACGTTGTGTGCTAGTGTTAAACTACAGATTTTTATTCTTGATTAGATCATGAAATTCTTCCTAGATCTTTAAGACTCCCACTATCCTCTTGACACATAAGGGTCACTTGCTAAATATTCAAGAGATAATTTAGATTCTTTATCAAGACAAAAACTTCACACAATTGGTCTCAGTTGTTCTTTGTTTTATCCAAAACATCACAACTTACCAATTTCAAATATACAAGAGTAGGATACTTCTACTCTTACATTTGACTAGTGTTAAGAAACCTTCCTTGGAGTATGACTCTATGAATTGTTTTTGGAACGAAGCATGACTCATCTTCTTGATTTAATCATTTCAACAACTCAAGATTCCTCTTCCTAGTCATAAGAATACACTAAGATGACTTTAGAGGACTAACTGTGACATGATTTCTAAATCATTAAGATGATCACAAAACATGATGCTAAAGTACTCTCCTATCTTTTTAGATTTGAGAAACTTTTATCTTTCTGCCTAAGTTGATTCTTCTCATTCGTTCTACCATACATCGAAACTTTTCCAATGTTTCAGAATTATACTTTAAACTTGTAAGTATAACGATATTTACTAAGCTTTTGTAAATCACGACGAATAGTCTTATCGATCTTTTTTGGTGGACCTGACCAATGCACAAGAATGTGTACTCGATCCCTTAGTCCTTCACTTGATTAACTTAAACATGTGAACAAGGATTTAGTTTTAATTTTCCAAAGATGAAAATTCTCATTCATCATACAACTTGCATGATTCCAAGTTTCTATCCAACTGAAACTTGGGTGATGAGAATCTTTCCTTGTTCGGTAAATTTAGACACTACCACAAATGAGAGAATCAAATACACTTTCCAATATTGCTATCAATGGAATCATAAAAGCAACAATTTTCACAAATGCCATTGTAAGGATACTTAGAATAAATAAAACCAAAAATTCTATTTTAAAACTTTGCGGAAAGCTTATCCTTACAATGCAAAAGAATATGAAAAACTTGTTGTTATCTATTCCTAAGCAATATTACATAACTCCTAAGTAACAGCTCAAAATTCGGATCACCGAACCATGTGATCGAAATCCATCTTCACGATCAGAATCACCATATACTTCCTTCTTCACTTTTTCTTTGAATCTTAAAACATCAATATGTGACCCAGTCACATCATGTAACAAGAATCTCAGAATTGAAACTTAATCGAGTTAGAGAGTGGACTTTACCCGAAGTAGTGTCAAACTTATTGACTTTACCAACCTTATGATCTTTCAGGTAAATTTGGCAGCTTCGCAACCAATGCCCTTTCCTTTTTGCAACAGAACCATATGGACCTTTTCGGAATGGTACATGAGACAATCTCAGACTTAGCCTTTCTCTTTACCATTTGGTCAACCGAGTTGACTATGGCCAATCCCTTTCTATTGAGAAGAGAAGGCTTTTACTGGGTATCCAATGCAACCACTGTCAATGTCCATTGAAGGTTTGAGAAGTTCATCTTCTAATCAAATTTTCTTTACTAGTCCTCCTAATCATTGCGGATTTAGAAGCACCAAGCAAATAGATAAGATCATTAAGGGTCATGTCATAGTCTGTTCCATAGTAGTCCAAAAGGAACTCACTATGTGACATAGAAAGTGATTGGACATCCAACTTTCTCAAGACTTTGACACCCAACTCTCCCGGCTTGTCAATATGTGACTTTATCTCCAAGATGTGAGAACACATAGACTTTACTTGCCAATAGGGCTTGAGTGACCTTGAACTTGTGGGTTAGGGAGAATAATTGGAGGAGATGGAGGAAGTGAAGTTCCAAGAGATTTAGGAAGATCATAGATGTCTGAATTAGACATCTTTTAGGAGATATTCAAGATAGTTGATTTAAAGTCCTTAATATAACACCCAATATGAAATATTAAGGCTAGGACCCAACACAATATTTTATAACTTGCAAGAGGGATGTCATGTCGTAATCCAAGCTATAAAATATTTGACGGTAGGTGAATGAAGATTCACCAATTTCCACCATGAAAATGAAATAATTTAATTAGGTTTTACTTGGATTTGAAACTCCTAGATATTTTAAGATTCATTGAATTGTTCAATGACATGTTTCACTCTCGAGTGTGCCCTTTAGGTTTTGTGACTGGGATGCCGAGGATCACAAAACAATGTGTGAATAACCATGCAAATATACTTGGTACCCTTAATTTTTACCCCTCAATCGATGTGTCGGTTAACCACACACGCACCATCGATACTATGATAAACATTAAGTTACCCTTTGCCTACCTTATTAAATCAAGCTAGTATGTCGGTTAAACACACACGCTCCACTAACCGACTTAAACAAAGTGCAAAGTGTAATTTCATGGGTTAGCACCAAATTCACATTTTCCTAAGTAACTATGATTGGGTATTACTAAGAGTTTAGTTACTTAGAATTTATCATTAATACTTTTAATGAAGGGAGAATTATAGTCCTTTTCATACTTGTTTGGCTAACGTCCCTCCACCAGTCAAGGAAGCGGTCGGTGAGAGTGGACACCCATTAAACTGCCATTTTATAGGCAGTAACCTTCTACCCCCCTTATAGACCTGCTTCGTGAATGAGGCCTACTAATGGTAAGACAACTTGCTCTTGTACATACATACATATATATATATATATATATATATATATATATATATACATATTATTAACTTATAATATTATAAAGTACAAGGGTTAAATTTTAACTTTTAAATTTCTAACGACTTAACTTGGAACTAAAGTGTTCATGAGAAAACTTTACAAATTCCAAAACTAGAGGACAAGTTTTGAAACTATTCAAAACTCTTAGATTTTCATAACTTATGAGTTTAATTAAAGTTTTAAAACCTTTTAATAAAGAGACTCTTGGACATCCATAACTTGAGGACAAGTTATAGAGCCATAAAAGCTATTTATAAAAAAAAGAATCTTCATTTTTGTAACCTAAGGTATTTTTATGAGTTTTAAGATTCATAAATGTGACTATTCATATAACTTGAGGACAAGTTACAAAAACACATTTTATGAACAAATTTTAGATTAATTTGGATTGAAAACAACTAACGCTTTTTTTTCATTAATCTAAATATAACTCATAAAACAAGGTAACACAAAAAAACTTTTGGTAAGCCATAACTTGAGGACAAATTATGGACTCCATTAAAATACATTTAGATCAAGAATTAACTAACAAACACTTTCGTAAATAATTCCTATCATCTACCAAAACTCATAAGCATGAACAATCCATATCAACAATTTCAAGAATTACATCAACATAAATAAAACTTGAAATTTTGAGTTTAACCTTGAAATTGGTTTACTATAATCATTACCACTTTAAAAATAGGTTTTATAAGTACAAAACAGCTTAAGGTAATGATTGTAGACCAATTCCAGCTTTAAAACTCTAAGATATGTTGTGTGGGGTTCCAACTCGTCGAGTACACGAACCAACTCGGCGAGTTGGATAAGTTTTGTCTTGGACTCGTCGAGTCCGTTCATGGACTCAGCGAGTATATTGTTCAGACAACAACAAACTTCAATTTTTCAGCAATTTAAGCAAGGATAACAATAAAACAAGCCTATGCTCTGATACCACTATTGGGTTATGAGCATTCTAACACTTCTATGGTGTACATGTAACCCTAAATACCTTGGATCTATGTTTTCTCTATTATACATGCAAATATGAACTTTCCAAGGTATTACCCTATCTAGCATACAATCTTTGATACTTGGGTAATAAAATAGATAGAATACATACCTTTTGATGTAACTTGTCTTCATGAAGCTTGAGTGCCTAGTGCCCCAAGTGTGACACCTCAAATGGTTCACACAACACCATGAACACTTGGAATAACCTTGAGAATAAGGATACTTTGGTTCTCTCTAGTGAAATCGGCCTTGCCCTTTTGTATACACACACTAGTGCTAATTTCACCAACCAAGGACATCTTTATATAGTGTGTAGATTAGGGTTAAACCCATGAACCTTCATTTCATATGATCCATGGGTTAAACACTCCATGAACTATCCATGAAATCTTAGCCCAACGTAAATGAACTTTGGCCCATCACACATATATATCTAAGAGTCCATATTTAATTAGTTCCTTTTGATCACTTAATTAATTATAAATTAATTATTGATCAATACTAATTAAATAATATGATTATATATTCATATATTAGAACTTATAATATATTAATAAAAATCACTAGTATCCTTTTTCCTCATCTTGTCTATCCAATTGTCCTGATACCATGCCACCCAAATGGACCATGTTGTGTCGTGTCAAGTCTTACCAATTATAGTTATGCACTTAAAAATTAATCCAACAGTAAGAAACATGCACACACATACACACACACCCAATTAGTATGCATGCAATCATGAAGAAAGAAAATAGGTACATCGATTTGGGTCTTTTCTTCAGTTACATAAACACATACACACATTATTTATAGATATGGGTCAAATTTTGGATGAAATCAATGGAAGGTCTGTTATTGGGAAGTGATGGCGGTGATTTATGGGTTTCGAAGGTTTTGAAGGTTTGATGATGTTCAAGGAAATGGGCATTGTAAGAGACTGATAAGAGAGGAGTCGAGATGGTCTAGGTAGGGACAAGGAAGGAATTTATTGTTTTCTTGTCAAGTGTGTGTATTGAATCAAGCAAGTCTTTTCGCATCATCGACCATCGTTGCATCCATACTTTTGTGTTATATTTTTTTAATATTAAGAATTACGATGTGTGTGTATTTTTATTATAGCTAAGTAGATGGTGAGATGTCGAAAATGCCGTAAGAAAGGGAGAGAGAGAAAGAGAAGGGGGAGATGTAACGTCCCCTATTTTAACTTAATTTCATTTTTGAATTATATAAAGCATAACTTCGAAATTTTATTATCATTAAAATATTATTGTCATACATTTACTTATAAAAGATAGTATTAGTGGAAGTCTAAAAATAATATTATTAATCTATTTGATGCGAATACAGTCGTGCATAAGATTTTCCTCAGTCGGAAGAACAACCTGAAAATACTTATTCAACAATTGTAAGACAAGACTTAGTGAATAGCCCAAGAAACCATATACCACAATACATATCCAATACATACATATAATAGTCTTCAACATGAACCTGGTTCACCCCTTTGGCCTTCAGCTTATAGTCGGTCCTCCACTTAGCCTTCAACATGATACTGGTCCGCCCTCAACTCCCCCATAATATATATATATATATATATATATATATATATATATATATATATATATATATATATATATATATATATATATATATATATATATATATAAAACAAAACGTTCAACACGACAGACAACTAACTAAGCTAGTCTAGTGGCCTAATTACATGTTATAGGGAAAACTACATCCTAACGTGTAGATGACACATATTGAAGTATACGATATAGTGAGAAAACGCACCTAGACAATTACTCAGACGATTATCAACTATCCTTCTGACGGCTCAACTGGCAGGTAACATGTTTATCAAGTATTAACATATAACACTATAACTTATTAATATTTATCACAATCTGGTAGAAGTTAGATCCTTCACTAATTCGAAATATGCTTTCATGGCTATCAAGTAAGGACCAATTAGGAAAGACAGTTAGGAGTGGGACCATTTCGATATATAGCTCTTCTGAAATCCAACACGCCCATTCTAGACACCGCTCTCGTAAGTAAACCAATAAGAATATCTAACAGTAATTAACGACCACTCTAGTACACATAGATTCCCAATAATGACAATAAATATAATTTTAAGTTACCCTTGTAGCCCAGGAAGCAGAGTTTAACTTACAAATATTTATAGCAAAAAACCCAAAAAGTCGCGGGAAGGACCCCAATACTGATCACTTTTTTTCTACCTGGCTATCTGTTATTCTAGAGCCTTGCTAAAACTGAGATTCCTCAGAACTCCAAAAACTGAAGAGAATTAGGAACTACAGAGAGATGTGAGAAATTGGTGTAAAGACTGAATGAGGGATTGAAATCTATTTATATGCATTTTAGGGGAGGAGTGTCGTGCTTATGATCGGGGGCGTATTGTGTGCTTGGTTGGTTGTGTTGGCTTACTCCTCTAAGACTCTGCCATGTGTCACTAAAAGATTTGTATACCTCCCCCTCCTTCCTAAAAGTTTCCATGTGTCACCTCCATGTGGTACCATGTGTCAATTCCATGTCACTTGGTTGATGGAAGACTCTGGCCACTCTTCGCCACATGCCACCTCTTGGTGGTGCCACCTCATCATTCAACACATATTTTTACACATCATCGGATGGCCATAACTTTTGATTATGAGTTCCATTTTGAAGTTCTTTATATCACCCAAATCCTCTCAACGAGCTCTACAAGTTTCCTTAAGGTCTCAACAGCTAATTCCCAATATGTTTTGAATTTATATTTCTTATAGTGATTAGGTTGTTAAAGTCTGTACGAAATTCGTAACTCATTCATACGAACTCCATTCTCGACTATGTTTATACCGATGGGTTCATATTCACAAGATCTTCAACTCTCATTTAGATTGTTTTGGCTAACAAGCAACCGACGTAAATTTCGATTTCTGTGTCCACATTGTTGCACTGAAACTTTGAAAAATCACAACTTCCCCATACAAATTTATATTTGGATGTTCTCTATATGCACGCTCTCGCTTTTACGATTATTATAATTGTCGTTTAGATTATTTAGGCTAATAAGTGACCTATCTCTGATTCAATTTTTATGATACGCTTTACCATAAATGATGGAACGTGAAACTTCAATGAATCATAACTTCCTAATACGAAGTTAGATTTAGGCTTTCTACTTATCTATCGAATTCGTGTTGACGTATTCTACATGATTATGATGATTAATTTGGCTAAAAAGTAATATATTTCTACTTCATATTTCATAATAATCATTTTATATTAGAATCTATAGAAATAGCAAAAAATGGGGTGTTACAACTCTCCCCCACTTACAAGGATTTTATCCTCAAATTTTAACTAAATAACTATCGGTAGTTGCTTGTCATCTCTTCTTCTAGTTCCTAAGTCCATTCTGATCCTTTTTCGGTGTTGCCATTGTACTTTCACCAAACCGATCACCTCGTTACATAATGTCGTTGTCTTTTTATTCGAGATCATCATTTCTCCACATAGTTCTGATGTTCGTCTACATAAATATCCTCTAAAGACACAATTACGGATTCATCCATAATTCACTTCCTTAGCTAAGAGACATGGATGGTGTTATGGATCCAACTGAGCTCATATGGCAGATCCAAACAGGGGAAGCCTTGCCTACCTGAGCAATAATTTGAAAGGATCTGACATAATCAGGTCCTAACTTGCCCTGCATCTGGAACCAGAAGACACGCTTCTACAGAGAAACCTTAAGTAATACAAGGTCTCCGACCAGAAACTCAAGATCCAACCTTTGTGGATCTGCATAAATCTTTTGCCGACTCTGAGCAGTCTGTAGCCTTTATCATACTTGTTGGATAAGCTCAATAGTCTTGATTACAACGTCAGTGGTTCCCATCACACGCTGACCAACTTCTCCCCAACATATTGGTGTTCGACATTTCCTCCCACAAAGCATCTTGAATGGAGGTATACTAATACTAGAGTGAAAACTATTGTTATAAAATAATTATTCCAATGGTAAATATGAATCCCATCTCCCATCGATATCAAGTAAGCATGCACGTAGCTTGTACTCAAGATTTGTATCGTCCTTTCACTTTGCGCATCGGTTTGAGGTTAATAAGATTGTGCTAATATAAAAATGTGTGCCCAGCTCATCATGAAACTTCCTCCAAAACTGAGGAGTGGGAAACGGAGATCTCTGTTATAGATTATCAAGATTGGTACTCGGTGTTTGTAGACCACATCCTTAACATATATCTCTATAAGATTCTCATCCGAAGAACTCTCCTGGATAGGAAAAAAGTAGGCACTCTTAGTCAACCAATCCACTATCCCCAGATAATATCTACGTCACGAGGAGTCTTTTTTACTTTGGTGATGAAGTCCATTGTTATTTGCTCCCCTTTCTACATTGAGATATCGAGAGGTTGGCACTTACCATGAGGCATCTAGTGTTAAACCTTGACCATTCAACAATTAGACACCTCTCGATGTACCATGCTACATCCCTCTTTAGACAGGGCCACCAATAATTATGTCTGAGGTCTCTATACATTTTTTAGCCCGTAGTGAATCTGGAACTTGGACTTGTGCACTTCATCCATCAGTATCTGTTGGGTCCTACTAAAGTATGGAAACCAAACTCTGCCATGTAGGGTTAACAATCAATGACTATTTATATCAAAAGTTGACATATGCCCCATAATTCGTTCACTTTTCGGTTATTTTCCTTGATTGCTTCACTCTAAGCTTGCTTGATCACTTCTAGCATTTGAAAGGTCACAAACATTCATAAACACATGCCCTTCATTGGTGTAGACCGGTACCGTGGAGCACAAGAAGCTATCACCGGGGATTGTATTGGTCACATGTACAGGTTCCAAGTCGGAAGCTACTACATTTTATTTGAAAAATAACAACAAATAAAAACAGTAAGTCTCACGACTTAGTGAATAACAACTACAATAACATAAATCACATAACCACACAAATAACACGTAATTCAACATAACAATGTAATCACATCCATAACTCTAAATCACGAATCTCAATTAAGATATCTAACAAAGTGTCAACATAATTTCATAGGTAAACTATAAATTGTTAACCATAAATAACCATAAACGTCGTCTCGTAAGCTCTTAACATAGCAATAAATCACATCGTGTCATCTCATGACACATCAACGAATAGCAACGATGTTAGCCCGTGACACACCAACAAACAACAACGGTGTCAACACGTGATACATCAACGAATATCAATGGTGTCAACCCGTGATACATCAGATCCTAACGCAGTATCATCCTGTGACACATCAACTACTAAAAATGGTGTCAGCCCATGACACATCAATGTATAACAACGATGTTAGCCCATGACAGGTCAGCGTATAACATATTGCAACCTATAGCACATCAACAATATGACTTTCTCATTTGATTCACTTGCACATACAAATATACCATCCTGTGATACATACATATCTCTATAGTGTCATAATATCAATAATATCATATTCAATCATTGAAACAACAATATAACGCACTTGTTATTGATGGGTTTTGGTCATAAGACATCCTATGTGCTCATACAAACCCTAAAGCTCGGATCTAGGTTTCTCTATTGTACATACTTTGAATCCAAGACTTGAACCCTAATTCTAGCATATGGAAATCAGAATTCACATGTAAATAGGTTTAAGAACATACCTTGATTGTTATGTAGCAATAACAATCCAATTCCTCCTTGAATTGACCTTGGAAAGCAGAGAGTCACAAGTGTCACTCCTCTAATGGCTCACAAACACCATAAACAAGTGGAGAAGGTATATAGAGAGAGGAGGGAGGTTAGAATTCGTATTTGGGACCTCTTGGGAAGGGATACCCGAATTCATAACCCTAGGGGTGTTTATATAGGTGTAGAGATAGGGTTTCAGTCATTATCCTTATCTAGTTGATTATCCATTAAGCAACCAATAAGATAATCCTTGTATCCTTATCATACCCGAATTCTAAGGCTTTCGTTCACCATACTTATAAGATAATTCTTACCTTATTTTGTAACTATCACATAATTACAAATCAGCCCCTCTAGTTTAATTAATTACACTTGATCACAAAATTAATTCTCAATTAATTATTGACCAATATTAATTAAACAAATATGATTTCTCCTTTAATATATTATCCTTATAACATATTAATAAATCATATTATCCTCTCTTTCTATTTATTTCTCCAATCAAGTTGCTTTGGTGAAGGCAACCCAAAAGGACCATGCACCATCGGGTCAAGTACATACCAAAATAGTTATGGACTTAGACACTAATCCAACAGTCTCCCACTTGGATAAGTCTAATAACTATTTTGCGTATGACTTCGGATCCCGATCTGCAATCGTAGCTTTCCAAAGCCGCTGTCAACTCTGATCACATCAAATACGCGTGTCCTTAGATAAGGGATCATATATTCCTCCATTCTAGATATCATATGAGATATGATTTCTAATCATTCTCTTTGTACTACATCTCGATTTCCGATTTATGACGACTGACTAATTGAACAAATCAAGTTAGCCCTAGCCCGGCCGAGCATTTACGTTTGTCATCACTAAACCATCGAGGGGCCCAAAGATATCGCTTTTATCCTACTTTGGATAAAAGGAACGGATAAACCTTGATACAATGCTTGCTTGTACTCACGCACCGAATCACACACAACAATATGTTTTATAACACCAAGTTACTGGTGCGTTTACATATTATCAATGTGCAACCGATTTGCAAGATACAACTCACACATCTCGGTTTCAAGAATATAAGATGTTATCGTCTCACCAATCACTCGTGATACAATCCATGGAGTGATCCAAGTGAGCGTGGGTCTAATCCAATGCTCAAATCTTATTCATAAGCACTCATGAACGTTGCAGCAAACTCTTGCTTATGTTTAATACTCTTTTAGACAATCCACACACCAATTCACGACAGTCTTCATTCATATCTACTTCCAACATATGAACGACTGTGGCCCGTTCGAATAATTTGATTATTCTTAATAAACTCAATTATTCTGGAAGTCAAAACATGCAAATGTGAAACACAAGAATAATACTAATCCCATATGGCCTCAAACCTTTGAGTATAAATAAAACACCTTTTATTTATCACCATATTGATTACTCATTATTTGTCGTTTCGGGTAATCAACTTCTTACTTGAATTGTAACACTTGTCTCATGCTCCTAGCATGCACACAATGTTTACCTATGGTTCTTACTTTGTGAAATAGATCACATTGAACACATTTCCAATCCTTCTCATTTCACACCTCCAAATCCTTTTTCATAAGTGAAAGAATATCAAATTCTTGCTACTTATAGAATATGCTAGATTCTAACATTCTTTGCAACTATCCTTTCGTAATGTCACTGCACCAAAGTCACAAAGACTATTGCCAATGATATTACAAAGTCTTCTATCGGAGATTGTTACAAGACAATTCCATAGACGTGATGTCTCTCTCTCAAAGTACATTCTTTGAACATCCTTTTGCATAGAAGTTTCTAATCTAATCATAGATTTCTCAATATTCAATTCCCAATATGGATACACTTCCATATGTTCCATATGACAACTCATTCTTAATAGAATCTTATCTATTCGTAATGATGTCGATACGGTCCATCCAATATGGAAACATTTCCATATTTTCCAATACTATACTTCCAACTACTCACAAGCGACCAATCTTCGTCGAACTTGGATTGTCCTTTGATAGTTGTTTAATTATTTTAGTCAAAACCAATTCTAGTCTCTTTTCCCTCTAAATGCGCTCGTCATTTGGAAAATTTTAGAATGGTCAAACATTAAGCATTTGCAATCGATCATATACCCGAAGCGTATGGGACACGACGCATAATGTTTTATTTGCTATATTCTCAAAATTCGAATAGTGAAGAGGGATGCCGTAATCATAATCGAAATTTTAAGAACACACTATGTACCTTTGACTAAATTTATTAACATTTCTCAACCTAATCCTTTAGATTTGAAATGAAGCATAATATTCTCTCCCTTAATTATAGCAAAACAACTCTTCAACTATTGCGACTTTGCAAAGTATGACTCTTGTTTTCTATAATTAATATTGCTAACCTTGCAAAACTTTCCTTAATAATCATACAATCATAACTTTTATGCTCCCACTATCTTGATGATTATTATAAAAAACATAACACTTATGCTCCCACTAGCTTCGACATGTATTCATAAACATCTTAACTTTCAGAAAACAATGCTTATTGAATTTCTTAAGTTCATGTTTCTAATACTTAGTGCTTTGATAATCTTTTATCAAGGATTCTTTATACACCTTTGCCTTCGATAGTTCATATGTGTGTCTAAACAATTAAGACTAATTGCCAAACTTCACAATTCAAATTATGGAAAGGGATGCCGTAACCATAATTGAATTCGAGAATGCAATTTCACTATCTTCTTAAAATCTTTCTTAGTGAAAGTATTTCCTCACAATCATTTTCATGAAGGAGGAAATCTTATGACACTTAAATTTTAAACGGTGTAAATGTTCCTATCCATGTGAATTTGTCAAAACCAACGTTTACGACAAATTCAAACTCTTATGGATCGAACTTTCTTAATCTTGATTACTTGCCTCATGGTAGCACCGCTGCCCACCATGTCTTCCAAGTAGTTAAGTAGCTCACCCTTTCCTATCAATGTACCTTTCATTGATTAAGGTGCTTAGCCTTTTATGCGTTCAAAATGAGTACTCATAGAACTCACATGCATAATTAACTCGATTGGATTGGCACAGAATCAAAATAATGTCAACACGATAGGTTGTAAACCTCAACTCGTGTGCTAGTGATGATTGATAAGGTTTATTTGATTTGTTCTTGAAACCTTTCAAGACCATTAAGACTCCCACTGACTCCTTGACATATAAGATTCTCTTGTCAAAAACATTTCTTGACAAACAAATATTCAAGAGTTAGTGTAGATTTTATCAAGACACTTCATAAATTGGTCCTAGTTGGTCTTTGTCTTATCCAAGACATCACAGCTTTCCACATTTAATGAAAGTTACAAACCTTCTTAATACCTTTCACTCAATGTCACAATCTTAACTTTAAGATTTGTTATTGGAACGAAGTATGATTGACTTATTGATTAATCATTTCTTCAATTCTTGATTCCTCTTCTTAGACATTCAATTGTACTAAGACTCACTTAGAGGATGAATTGAGATATGGTTCTTAGTCACTAAGACATATCATAAAGCATAAAAGCTACTCTCCCTTCTTCTTTGAATGGAGAAACTTTTATCTTTCTGCCTACTTGATTCTTCTTATTCGTTATGCTATTGATCTAAACCCTTTAATCAATTCAGAATTACACTTAATCTTGTAAGTATAATCATATTTACTAAACCTTTAGTAAATCATGACGAATATCTTTGTTACTCTTATGGTGGACTTGATCAACACGCTACTTTGTGTACTTGATCTCCTAGTCCTTCACTTGACACTTTGTCAATGAATTGGTCTAATTCCCAAATATGAATTTCTCATTCATCGTGCAACCAAGTTGCGTGATTCCAAATTTCTGTCCAATTGAAACTTTGGGCGATGAGAAACTCTCCCTATTTGGTAAATTCTCGACTTTTCCATAAACACCATAAATAAGAATCATATCCATTTGTTGTAGAAATATGTAAACACCAATTTTCATAACGATTTCATTGCAAGGAAATAAATAAATAAATAAGTCAAACAAAAATTTATTTTATTTATAAAAGCAGCGGAAAACATTTGTCCTTACAATGCAAAATCCATTGAAAACTATGTATTTCAAAAGAAAATTTCTAACAACTCTATCATAACTATCTAAGCTCAAAATCTAATCTTCAAGTCCATGCGATCAAGATCCATTCCTTGTGATTAGATTCATCTTGTTCTTTCACCAAGCTTCCTTTCTTTTCACCGATCCTGTAAAACATTCAAATGCAATCTTATTACATTATGTATTAAGAATTAATGAATAGGAACTTAATGGAGTTAGATAGTGGATTTTTACCTAAAGCGTAGTCATACCTTTGACTCTCCCATCTCTTAGATCTCTTAGGTAATTAGGGCAACTTCGTCTCCAATGCCCCTTCTCTTGGCAATAAAAGCAAATTGACTCTTTTGGAACAACACATGGAACTACTTCAGACATCGCCTTTCTCTTATGATCAAACTTTTCGATCATTGCATGTCTTTCATTGCCATTGTCTATATCCATAGAGGTCTTGAAGGCAGATTCACCAATCAACTTTGCTTTTCTATTGCGCCAAATCATTGCTGATTCGGCAGCAATAAGCATATAGGTGATATCTATAAGGGTCACGTTGTGGTTCGTCATATAGTACTCTCTTACGAACTCACTATATGAGTTGGGAAGTGACTGAAGAACCCAATCAACAGCCATCTCTTCACTAACAACGGATCCCATCATTCTTAGTATATCAATGCGCGACTTCATCCCTAGGACGTGTGCACACACCGACTTTCCTTCTTTATGTTTACTTGCCAAAAGGGCTTGAGTGATATTGAACCTTTCAATTTTACAATCTTGTGGGTTAGGGAGAATAATTGGAGGAGGAGGAGGAAGTGAAGCATGATTTCTTGATCCTCGATCGAATCGTGGAATATCATCTTCATGTGGAATGCTTGTTCCACGGGATTTGGGAAAACCATAGTTGTCGAACTTTGACATCTACAAAACGGGAGAAAACGAATTCAAGTTAGTTGATAGATTGAGTCCTTAGTAAATCACCCAAATGAGATACTAAGGCTAGGACCCAACACAATATTCTACAACTCGGGAGAGGGATGCCGTAACCCTAATTGCAGAATATTTGAAGGTAAGTGAATGACGATTCACTAATTTCCACCACGAAAAACGAAAAAGAATTTAAGTTTTAAATCTATGAAAACTCCTAGATCCTTTGAGATTCATTGAACTTTCAATGGCATGTTTAAATCTCGATATGCTCCTCTTGTTTGTGACTGGGATGCCGATGATCACAAAGCGGGTGTGAATAACCATGCAAACTTACATGGTGCCCTCACATGTTACAATCACCTATTCGATGTGCCGGTAAACCACACACGCTCCACCGAACTATGACAAACATTGAGTCACCCTTTGCTACCTTTGCTTAGAACCAATTAGTGTGCCGATAAACCACACACGCTCCACTAACGTCTTCGCAAGGGCACAAAGTGTAATTTCATGGAATTGCATCAATTCACTTTTGCCTAAGTAACTAAGATTGGGAATTTTTTGAAAACATTTAGTTACTTTTATAATTCATTATACTTATAATGGAAGGTTTCGTCCTATCCTACCCGTTCGGCTAACGACTCTCCACTAGTCAAGAGTGCGGTGGGTAAGAGTGGATACCCATTCAATCGCCATTTTATAGGCAATTTCCTTAAACACCCCTTATAGACCAGCTTCGTGAATGAGGCCTACTAACGGTAAGACTGACTTTTAGTTATACATATATATAATGTTAGACTTTTAATGTTATATATAGTATAGGGTGTATTTTATAACTTTTAAAATATTAGGTAGTTCAATTTAACAATTATACCTTTAATTCACTTAAATTGTAAACCTAAACTTTTATGGATTTATTAAACTTCTTTTAATTATACACCTTAATTAATTAATAAAACCATAAGGGTGTGATTTGAACCTTTTCAAAACTTCTTAGAGTTTTAGAATTTAACATTCCTAATTAAACATTTAATCAACTTTTAAATTCCAAAACTTGAGGGCAAGTTTTGAAACATTTCAACACATTAGGGTTTAGAATTTAAATATGCATCAAAATTAAACTATTTAATCAAAATTTAAATTCCAAAACTTGAGGGCAAGTTTTGAAACCTTTTTCAAAACATTAGGGTTTCAACTATTTAAATTTCAAAACAACAAAACTTTTGGGGTTCAAATTTAAACTATAAAACCTAAAGGGCCAAATATGAAACTTTTCACAACAACAAGGATCAAATAACAAATAATTCAAATTAACATTTAATCACATAATTATCCATATTTGATTTATTTAATGATTTCTTGCAAAACAATTTATCAATTTACTCAAAATAATTAATCAATTATCTTATAAGGAAACAATTATCTTATTAATTGATAAATATCTTCAATTAGATTAAAAATATAGTCAAATATATCATATAATCGGATTAATATTAATCTAACATGATAAGGTAATTATCCCAATGCAAAAACAGCAAGAAATCCCGAGATAAGCACTGTCTGACGCACCGACTCGCCGAGTCACCCTCTGGAACTCACCGAGTAGGGCTGACTCGCCGAGTCCAAGAGTGACTCGCCGAGTCAGGTCGAACAGTGAGGCCAAAACACGATTTTCAGTTACATCAAGCATCAATACAATAGAAACCAATCATGGCTCTGATACCACTGATGGGTTTTGGTCATAAGACATCCTATGTGCTCATACAAACCCTAAAGCTCGGATCTAGGTTTCTCTATTGTACATACTTTGAATCCAAGACTTGAACCCTAATTCTAGCATATGGAAATCAGAATTCACATGTAAATAGGTTTAAGAACATACCTTAATTGTTATGTAGCAATAACAATCCAATTCCTCCTTGAATTGACCTTGGAAAGCAGAGAGTCACAAGTGTCACTCCTCTAATGGCTCACAAACACCATAAGCAAGTGGAGAAGGTATATAGAGAGAGGAGGGAGGTTAGAATTCGTATTTGGGACCTCTTGGGAAGGGATACCCGAATTCATAACCCTAGGGGTGTTTATATAGGTGTAGAGATAGGGTTTCAGTCATTATCCTTATCTAGTTGATTATCCATTAAGCAACCAATAAGATAATCCTTGTATCCTTATCATACCCGAATTCTAAGGCTTTCGTTCACCATACTTATAAGATAATTCTTACCTTATTTTGTAACTATCACATAATTACAAATCAGCCCCTCTAGTTTAATTAATTACACTTGATCACAAAATTAATTCTCAATTAATTATTGACCAATATTAATTAAACAAATATGATTTCTCCTTTAATATATTATCCTTATAACATATTAATAAATCATATTATCCTCTCTTTCTATTTATTTCTCCAATCAAGTTGCTTTGGTGAAGGCAACCCAAAAGGACCATGCACCATCGGGTCAAGTACATACCAAAATAGTTATGGACTTAGACACTAATCCAACAGTTATAACATACAATTATCACAAACAATAGGTGTTATAGTAGAGCACATGGTTAACTGACAGACATATTAACTTTGGTCCTAGACGTACTTTGCTTTCCAGTTCATCACATGCCAGTACCTAACCAACAATTATCAAGTTCCTCATAATTTGCCATAACTAACTATTAACTATACTTCGTGACTATTTGTCACCAAACCCATTGACACAATAATATAATTGCAATAGGCTTAACTTGTAAGTCGTTAACCAAACCAATCACATCGGGAAACTATAGTACATTAGGTTTTACAACCCTCATAGTCCCGACAAACTATTTCACTGTAAGATTTATTTACAAATCTTACCAACAGGTTTTTAATAGCACAATATCATGAACACTCATAACATATACTCAGGTCTAACAATTCTCGAAAAGTATCATGTATAATAATTACATAATAACATGGTAAAAGATACCACCACGATCTAGTATCTCAGCCCATATCTCATGTATATTGGTATAACTACACCGATATAATGTCTATAAAATGTATCCTGAGTAGCATCTCCACTCAAATGTGTGAACATCCTCCAAATGAAGCCAAAAACACATATATTTATAATTTGTGTCGGTCACATTGTGACCATATAGGTGTCACATGATGAACATGTGTTGAAGCCCGTTCTAGCAATGTGTCACACTCTCTAACCACGTGTCTTGTTGACTCATCGCATTTCATGTCATAGCACACCTATTGTCACTCCATGAAAAACATAAATTCACGTCGTGGTGGTCAAAATTGGATTGTTGGCTTTGACTTTCCCAAAATAACAACCTAGTTTCATCTCAACTTCAAATAGACATAACTTTCTCATACGGACTCCATTCTCAGCAAACTTTATTTCCAGAAATCCTCATCACACGAAATGCAACATTTCTCTAATATCTTTCATTAAATAACATTTCTCAAATTGAAGAAACTCAAGGCTTTATCTCATATGTTCATCTCATAACGATCTATAACTCTTAGAGTAGTGCCTATTTTAGAAAACAAGTATTACCATTTCTTCCCTCCTTTAAGATATTTCGTCCCCAGAATCTCCTGGAATCCTACACTACAATTCAGGAGTTTCACTAACTCATAATCTTCCCAAGAAAAACTATCTAACCAAATCACTCACTTCAATACTCTTCTTATCATTAGCACTTTTCTTGCTTCTCACAATGAATCAACATTTCTTGTGAGGATTTTATAACGCAGAAGATCACACACATTAAGGACAGAAACATAGATAATATCCTTAGCTATCTACACGCAGAAGATCACACACAATAAGTAATATGCACTTACTACTTATTTAGAATCAACTATCTCTATTATCCTTTTACAACTATCACCTGGTACTAGACTTACGACTCATCCTCAAGCCACAAGTATATCACTAACATCAATAAACAGATACCCATAATCACTTAATTGGGTATATCACTTGCAGTTCACTTAATTATTTACCACCAAATTTCATCTCGGCGTAAATAATATCTCCAAATTTCAACACATATATCAACTCAATACACCACAAATTCTCGAATTTCATCATATCCACTATGCTTCTCAATACTAATAAATGTGTATCAAATACTTAGTAAGTTCTTTATATTTGTATCATCTAAACACTCGACAGGTCGAAAAAACACTTATTTCTTAATAACTTCACACGAAGAAATATTGACTAGATACTCTATAAGCGTGCATTTACGTATCGACTAGTCACTTAGCAGGTTGTACCATTACATTTCGACTAGACACTCAACAAGTTGCACAATTAGGTATCGACTAGACACTAAGCAAGTCATACTATTACATATCGACTAGAAACTCAACAAGTTGCATAATTAGGTATTGACTAGACACTCAGTAGGTTGTACCATTACATATCGCATTCCAACATAACATTAGCTGTCGCTACTCAAGTACAACATTTGTGTAGCACCTGGTTCTTGGTACATGTTCTTCTTATTAAATCTTTAAGTATTTTGCATTTGGTCTTGGACTCGACGAGTTGAAGGACCAACTCACCGAGTAGAAGCGGGATGAGGCGCGGAGTTTAAGATGTTGACTCGGCGAGTCGAGTCCCGGACTCGGCGAGTAGACCCTGTTTGGACAAAAACCCTAATCTGAGGGTTTGCACCCTATTTAAACACCTTAACTCGGCCTCCATAGTCCCATTTGCTCCAAGAAGACCCCCATAGCAAATCCTAGCCGTTATTGAAGCAATCTAAGGCATTTGTAGTGATTTTGGAGCTTTTGTGATACAAGGAAGGAAGGAAAAGTTTGAAGGATCAAGAGGAGGCTAGAAGGATTCGGTGTTGAGAATCATTTGTAGACTTCAGAAAGTATAAAGTCTATACCTTGCTTGCTCTTTTGATAGATCCCATTTTTTGGAGTTTTAGGGCTTTTCTAAGCCATTTTGGTGACCAACCATGATTGCAAGCATGGTTTGAGGTTGATGTTTCAGATCTAGGTCCTTAGAGGGGTTACAAGGCAGAAAGGGGTGGCTTTTGCACTTAAGGAAGGCCCCATGAATTGTGAGAGCTTGTTTTAGGACCTTTTGAGCTTAAAGTCCCATGCAAGCACGTAAAGGTTGTAACTTTACATGCTAGATCGATTGTAGAAGCATAGATCTTCATTTTGCTCAAGGGTTGTACATCAGAAATCAAAGATTCAGTGAGTGGTTGTGACCAAAACGGTGAGTCCGTTCTTGGACTCGGCGAGTCCATGGTTCTGTCCCATATTAGTTGAGGGTCATAAGGACCCAGTTGAGTATGGAAAGGTTTTAAGAGGGTCCCAAGGGGTGACCCAACGTTCTGGACTAAGCCATTGTTCTGGAAATTCATGGGACTCGGCAAGTGCATGAGCAGACTCGGTGAGTCCAAGGAAATCTTCTTATGGATGAAGATGAACTCGACGAGTTGTTCATACAACTCAGCGAGTCAAGGACAGGACCTGTGTATCAGTTGATGATGAACTCGACGAGTTGTTCATACAACTCGACGAGTCGGATGAGGATTCAGTCCATGTTCATTTAGAAGGAAAACTCGTCAAGTCATCACCTAACTCGAAGAGTAGGGAGGGGTATGAGGTCTAATTGAAGGATAGGGACTAGAAGTTAACTTTGACTTTGACTTGGTCAGGGGTGAAATGGTCATTTTACCCTAAGAATAGATGTAAGTTTCTGACTAAGTGTTTTGTGGGAATTTTAGCCGGAGGATTTCTGGAGCAGCAGCAGCAGTCAGAGGATTCCTGCACAGTTCAGCAGCTACTACGAGGTAAGTTACCTTCCAGTAGCGGTGGGTCTACGGCCACAATGCCGGCCCACCAGTAGGGATTGTATACTAGATGTTTGTCTTTGTGATATTCATCTGTGATGTTACTACCTGATATGTTATATGCTAGCGTGATATGGTATGTGATAGTGATAGAGTTCGGTTGTTAGGGCCGAAGGGTAGGTTTGGCTCCCCAGATATGCCTAACAGTATGTTATGATATGTTTAGCTGCTAGCATGATATGTTACATGAGATAGAGGTAGTAGGAGGGGGAAGAGTCCCCGAGATCCGGTTGTTAGGACCGAAGGGTAGGTCGGACACCCCACATATGTCTGATAATAGATTATGCTATGATATATGTGATAGTAGTAGTAGGGGGTGAAATAGTCCTTGAGGTTCGGTTGTTAGGACCGAAGGGTAGTCAACACCCCAGAATGGCTCGACATGGGGAGGTCAGCGCCCAGAATGGCTTGACACGGGTAGGACGGCACCCTAAAATGGTCGCATGGGTAGGTCGGCACCCCAGAATGGCTGTACGGGTAGGTCGGCACCCCAGAAAGGTCGTACCGGTTAAGTCGGGTACCCCAGAAATGTCTGACAGTATGTATATGATGTGATTGTATGGTATGTGGTATAATGGGGGAACTCACTAAGCTTTGTGCTTACAGTTTACAGTTTTTTTTTCAGGTACCTCTTTCAACGAAGGGGAAGGATTTGGCGCGGTAGCGGCAGATCATACACACACATTGGTTTTCCGCATTATGAGATTTTCTGGGATTGTACTCTGACACTATTATTATTTTCATGTTTTGGGTTTTTCAGACACGAGATATGTTTTAGGAAATGATATGATCGGATGATGTTTTACAACAAATGTTTTACAAATCACTAAATTTAAATGAAATTTTTTGGCGTGAAAATTGGGTCGTTACAAGTTCGTATCAGAGCTCTGGTTTGAGGGATTCGGACACACCTTCGGGGGCGTATGGACTCAAACCGAGGGATTAAAATACTTTATAGAAAGTTGTTTTCTAAAGAATAAACAGAAGAATTTTTGAGAAAAAACAAGTGTGTGATGTGCGCAACCAGCCGAGCACAAGTAAGTATTCCCCAAAGTACCCATACAATGTCATACTATCTTTATCAGATTCAGTAGAACAACATGCTAGAATTGGACTAAGGATCTAGGAATGATGCCTTATGCATCTGCTTTATGTGTTTATGAGAATTGCAAGCTAGTATTGAGTAGACAGTAGTAGGATAGCCTAATTAGGTTATGCCTGGTAGTATGAGCTTAGCATTATATGCTAGTTCAGCTTCTCATTATAAGGACGGACTTGCTTGAGTAGTTTTCCTGTGACTGAATGCTGCTTGTTTTGTGCTTTGTGGGACTCTGAGTGATGGGAGTTAGTCATTAGGTGAATATGTCACATTACATGTGATCATGGTTGAATAATCTCAGAGTGTTGGATTTGGCCCTATTGTGCAGCTCTCGTTTGAGTCTAACCGTTGTAGGGACGAGTATGTTACTCAAAGGATTATCTGAGCCTCATCACATGTGATGGTATTCAGGTAATGGCTAATTGGCATTACAAGGAGGCCTTCAGCAGCTAAGGACCGGTTTGGGTGGAGTTAGAGATTTTCCCTAGGGCAAGCCTAGAATGGGAATAGTAGAGGATCAGCAGTGGTGAAAGGGATCTGGTGGAGTCAAAGTTGTCCTTAAGGAAGGTACGGATAGATGTGGAAGGTAGTATGGGCCCGTACTACTGAAAGCAGAGGATCCGTACCCGAACTAAGGAGGGCTGAGGCAAGACCAGGGAACTTGTAATAGATGTGATCCCTTTAGAGGTATCAGTATCACTAATAGTTGCATGTATGTATTGCAGAATGGTGGTACTACGTCAGAGGCCAGGAGTTGGCAATTCTGGAGAGGGATCAGGTTCCGAGCCAATAGATGAGAGGCTACGCGAGTTCATCGCGTCAGAGATCACCAAAGGCATCCTTGAGTCGACCCTCATCATATTCGGGTCGATCAAGGAAGGGATAGTTGAGCTGATGAAGGACCGCCTCAAGGTGTTCAGGAGTGACATGGCATCTGGCCAGTCAGGATACTGCACACTGTCCTTTAAGGACTTCATGGGCAGTGGTGCACCGGATTTCCATGGGCGAAGGACCCCATTGCTGCCAGACGATCGATTGCGGACATTGAGTCCGCACAGCTGACCAGCTTCTGCCCTGAGGGTTCGAAGGTGAGATATGCAGTAGGGTGTTTGAAAGACTGAGCTAGAGACTGGCAGGAGTCTGTTCGTGACTCATTGGAAGCCTCGGGTATTGAGGCTATGACATGGTTGGATTTTGTCACCCGATTCCGAGCAGAGTTTACGCCAGCGGTAGAGCTTCAGCAATTGGCCAGAGAGTTTTTGGACATGAGACAGACTACGGAGACTGTGGCGGACCAAGTTCCAAGAGAGGGAATTGTTGGTGCCCCAGTATGCGGGAGATGAGGATATGAGGAGGACTCGCTATCATGACATGCTGCGAGCCTACATTCGGGAGCATGTAAGTTTTTCAGCTTGCCATACCCTGGAGTCCATGATTGCCAGGGCGAGGGAGAGGGAGATCAATCTAGAGCATGTCTGAAAGAGGAAAGTAGAGGAGGGGAAGTCAATTGAGGCTTCGAGGAAGAAGCCCAAGGGATCAGATGGTAGGCTGAAAGGCCAGTCAGGACCGGGCCGCTAGACGAAATGCGGCAGGCCACATGAGGGGGCATGTAGACTGGGATAGTCGGGCTGCTACAACTGCGGCAAGACGGGGCATCTCACCAGGGATTGTACTGCCCCTGCACTTGTTATTCAGACGTCTGAGTTGCTTTGTTTCCACTGCAACCAGAGGGGCCACAAGAAGGACAACTGCCCACAGTTGACAGCAGCATCAGCGCCATTGAAGGCGCCAGCTGCAGCGACCCTACGGATCACTGAATGCCGGCAGGGCAAGGCAGAGGCTCTAGTGGTGAGGAGCAGGGCATTTCATTTGACTACCGAGGAGGCATGCGTTGCACCCGATGTGGTGACGAGTATGACTTCTTATTTATGATGTTATGATATGTTGCTGTGATTTTGATATGTTATGTATGTGCTCTGTTTAGGATCGCTCCATGTGAACGGTATCCCAGTTCAGGTATTTTTTGATTCGGGTGCTACCCGATCGTTTGTTTCTCTTGTGCTCATCAAGATATTTTCCGAGTCTTCAGGCATGTTGGATTGCCCTTTAGACGTAGAGATTGCAGATGACCGTTTGGTGCGAGCATGGACGGTGTTCCGAGATTGTGTGTTGAGATTATTTGAGGAGCGTTATCTGGTGGATCTGTTTCCCATACCTTTGCGGGGGAACAAGGTTATTATCGGTATGGATTGGTTAAGCCCCAATAGGGCAGTGATAGATTGCGCACAGCAGCTTGTTCGAATTAGGACCCCAAGTAGGGGAGAGCTGGTGATTCAGGTCGAGAGGCCACAACGAGGACTAGCCCTATGTTCAGCAGCGAGAGCTAGGTATTACCTCCAGCATGGTTACGTAGGTTATGTCGCATATGTTATCGATACCCGGGAGGCGGGTAGGGTGACGGTAGGCGAGGTGCCCGTAGTACGAGAGTTCGTGGACGTATTCCCCGAGGAGCTGCCTGGGATACCTCCAGAGTGCCGCGTGGAATTCAGGGTCGACCTAGTTCCTGGTGCCACTCCGATAGCCAAGGCACCATATCGGTTGGCTCCTCCCGAGATGCAAGAGTTGTCTACATAGCTGCAGGAGCTGCTAGACAAGAGATTTATCAGGCCAAGTAGTTCGCCTTGGGAGCCTCGATTTTGTTTGTGAAGAAGGGCGGGTCGCATCGTATGTGTATAGACTATAGGGAGCTGAATAAGGTAACGGTGAAGAACCATTACCCACTCCCGAGGATTGATGACCTCTTTGACCAGCTACAGGGAGTATCTTGGTTCTCCAAGATTAATCTGCGTTCAGGATATCATCAGATGAGGGTCAGAGAGGAGGATGTGCTAAAGACTGCGTTTTGGACGCGCTATGGCCACTACGAGTTCGTGGTGATGACCTTCGGGCTCACCAATGCTCCTGCCGCGTTCATGGACCTCATGAAACGTGTGTGTAGACCGATGTTAGACCGGTCAGTGATAGTGTTTATTGATGATATCTTGGTTTATTCCAAGACGCAGGAGGAGCACGAGGAGCACCTGCGGGAGGTGCTGAAGACTTTGAGGAGGGAGAGCTTGTATGCCAAGTTCTCCAAATGTGAGTTTTGGTTGCACGAGGTGGAGTTTCTTGGGCACCTTGTCAACCAGAACAGGATTTCGGTAGACCTAGCCAAGGTGGAGGCCGTGATGATATGGGAGGTTCCAAAGTCTCCATCCGAGATTCGGAGTCTCCTGGGATTAGCAGGCTATTATCGGAGATTCATCCAGGATTTCTCCAAGATAGCCGTACCTTTGACCAGGCTAACAAGGAACGCTATGGTCTTTCGTTGGGGGCCTGAGCAGCAGGCAGCGTTCGAGACACTGAGACAGAGATTGTGCGAGGCGCCAATCTTAGCCCTGCCAGAGGGCATGGAGGATTTTGTTGTGTACTGCAATGCGTCCATCTCAGGTTTGGGCGCAGTATTGATGCAGAGAGGGCATGTCATCGCCTATGCGTCGAGGCAGCTGAAGCCTCACGAGGCGAACTACCCGACGCATGACTTGGAGCTAGGAGCTGTTGTGTTCGCCCTCAAGATTTGGCGTAATTAACTCTATGGGGTTCCATGTACCATTTACACGGACCATAAGAGTTTGAGATACCTCATGGATCAGCCGAATCTAAACATGAGGCAGTGTCGGTGGATGGATGTGGTAAAGGATTACGATTGCGAGATCCTTTATCACTCGGGTAAGGCCAATGTGGTGGCCGATGCGCTTAGCCGCAAAACGGCGCCGATCGGGGATATCTGTATGCGGATGACAGTGGTGACTCCACTATTGGAGCAGATTCGGGAGGCCCAACAGGAGGCCATGAAGGAGGGACATCGGAAGAGTGAGCGCATAGTGGGTCAGGTTTCCTCCTTCGACTATGACAGCAGGGGATTATTAAATTTACACCGCAGGGTGTGGGTGCCATACCTCGGAGGCGTGCGCCAGATATTGATGGAGGAGGTGCACAAATCCCGATACTCCATTCATCTTGGGGCAACAAAATGTATAGGGATCTTCGTCTGTACTATTGGTGGCCCTGCATGAAGCGAGATGTGGCATGGTATGTGGAGCGGTGCTTGACCTGTAGGAAGGTCAAGTCCGAGCATCAGAGACCTCATGACAAGATGCAGCCGTTGGATATCCCGCTATGGAAATGGGAGGATATTATGATGGATTTTATCACAAAGCTTCCCAGGACCGCGCGAGGAGTGGATTCGATATGGGTCATCGTCGATCGATTGACCAAGAGCGCCCACCTTATCCCGATTCAGGAGAGCATCTCGCCCGAGAAATTAGCCGATATCTATATCAGAGAGGTGGTGGCCTGGCACGGAGTGCCAGTTTCGGTGATTTCGGATAGGGATGTGCGGTGCACATCCAGGTTTTGGAAGAAATTCCACGACGATTTGGGTACTCGTCTACATTTCAGCACCGCCTTTCACCCGCAGACGGATGGCCAGAGCGAGCGGACCATCCAGACTCTGGAGGACATGTTGCGGGCATGTGTTTTAGACTTCGGAGGTAGCTGGGATACCTACCTTCCGTTGGCCGAGTTCTCGTATAATAATAGCTATCATGCGAGCATCGACCATCCTCCCTTCGAGATGTTGTATGGGAGGAGGTGCAGGACCCTGATATGCTGGGGCGCGGTTGGCCAGAGGGTCATGGGGAGCACCGAAGTGGTGCTCAAGATGACAGAGAAGATTCAGCATGTCCGGAGCAGGCTTCAGACTGCTCAGAGTCGGCAGAAAAGTTATGCCGATAAGCGTCAATCAGACCTGGAGCTCCAGGTCGGAGATATGGTTCTCCTGAAGGTGTCGCCTTGGAAAGGCGCCATTCGATTCAGGAAGCAGGGCAAGTTGGGCCCAAGGTATATTGGACCGTTCAGGGTTATGGCCCGGGTGGGAGGTGGCATATAGGCTGGATTTGGCAGCCGAACTCAGTCAAATACACAACACTTTCCATGTTTCTTAGCTGCAAAAGTGTCTGGTAGACGACTCAGCAGTGGTACCCTTGGAGGACATTCAGGTTGATGGCAGCCTGAATTACATCGACTCAGTAGTGGTACTCGTGAAGGTGCAATGGCAGCACCGGAAAGGGTCGGTGGATGAGATGATGGAGCACTATCCTGAGTTCTTTCAGGATCGAGCAGCAGACTTCGAGGACGAATCCTAAAATAAGTGGGGGAGATTTGTAGCACCTGGTTCTTGGTACGCATTATTTTTATTAAATCTTTAAGTATTTTGCATTTTGTCTTGGACTCGGCGAGTGGAAGGACCAACTCGCCGAGTAGAAACGGGATGAGGCGCGGAGTTTAAGTTGTAGACTCGGCGAGTAGACCCTGTTTGGACAAAAACCCTAATCTGAGGGTTTGCACCCTATTTAAACACCTTAACTCGACCTCCTTAGTCCCATTTACTCCCAGAAGACCCCCATAGCAAACCCTAGCCGTTATTGAAGCAATCTAAGGCATTTGTAGTGATTTTGGTGCTTTTGTGATCCAAGGAAGGAAGGAAAAGCTTGAAGGATCAAGAGGAGGCTAGAAGGATTCGGTGTTGAGCATCATTTGCAGACTTCAGAAGGTATAAAGTCTCTACCTTGCTTGCTCTTTTGATAGATCCCATTTTGTGGAGTTTTAGGGATTTTCTAAGCCATTTTGGTCACCAACCATGATTGCAAGCATGCTTTGAGGTTGATATTTCGGATCTAGGTCCTTAGAGGGGTTACAAGGCAGAAAGGAGTGGCTTTTGCACTCAAGGAAGGCCCCATGCATTGTGAGAGCTTGTTTTAGGACCTTTTGAGCTTAAAGTCCCATACAAGCACGTAAAGGTTGTAACTTTACATGCTAGATCGATTGTAAAAGCATAGATCTATATTTTGATCAAGGGTTGCACATCAGAAATCAAAGATTCAGTGAGTGGTTGTGACCAACTCGGCGAGTCCGTTCTTGGACTCGGCGAGTCCAAGGTTCTGTCCCATATCAGTTGAGAGCCATAAGGACCCAGTTGAGTATGGAAAGGTTTTAAGAGGGTCCCAAGGGGTGACCCAACGTTGTGGACTAAGCCATTGTTCTGGAAATTCATGGGACTCGATGAGTGCATGAACAGAGTCGGCGAGTCCAAGGAAATCTTATTATGGATGAAGATGAACTCGACGAGTTGTTCATAAAACTCGGTGAGTCAAGGACAAGACCTGTGTATCAGTTGATGATGAACTCGACGAGTTGTTCATACAACTCAGCAAGTTGGATGAGGATTCAGTCGATGTTCATTTAGAAGGAAAACTCATCGAGTCATCGCCTAACTCGATGAGTAGGGACGAGTATGAGGTCCAATGGAAAGATAGGCACTCGGCGACTTGGCGAGCCAACTCGGCGAGTCAGGTCAACTAGAAGTTGACTTTGTCTTTGACTTGGTCAGGGATAAAATGGTCGTTTTACCCTAAGAATAGATGTCAGTTTCTGACTAAGTGTTTTGTGGGAATTTTGGCCGGAGGATTTCCGGAGCAGCAGCAGCAGCAGTCAAAGGATTCCTGCACAGTTCAGCAGCTACTATAAGGTGAGTTACCTTCCAGTAGCGGTGGGTCTACGACAACAATGTTAGCCCACCAGTAGGGATCTTATGCTAGATGTTTGTCTTTGTGATATTCATCTGTGATGTTACTACCTGATATGTTATATGCTAGCGTGATATGGTATGTGATAGTGATAGAGTTCGGTTGTTAGGGCCGAAGGGTAGGTTAGGCACCCCAGATATGCCTAACAGTATGTTATGATATGTTTAGCTGCTAGCATTATATTTTACATGAGATAGAGGTAGTAGGAGGGGGAAGCGTCCCCGAGATTCGGTTTTTAGGACCAAAGGGTTGGTCGGATACCCCACATATGTCTGACAATAGATTATGCTATGATATATGTGATAGTAGTAGTAGGAGGTGAAATAGTCCCTGAGGTTCGGTTGTTAGGACCGAAGGGTAGTCAGCACCCCATAATGACTCGACATGGGTAGGTCAGCGCCCCAAAATGGCTTGACACAAGTAGGACGGCACCCCAAAATGGTCGCATGGGTAAGTCGGCACCCCAGAATGGGCGTACGGGTAGGTCGGCACCCCAGAATGGCCGTACCGGGTAAGTCAGGCACCCTAGAAATGCCTGGAAATATGTATGTGATGTGATTGTATGGTTTGTGGTACGATGGGGGAACTCACTAAGCTTTGTGCTTACATTTTACAATTTTGATTTCAGGTACCTCTTCAGCGAAGGGGAAGGAGCTGGCGCGGTAGCAGCACATCATACACACACACACATTGGTTTTCCGCATTATGAGATGTTCTGGGATTGTACTCTGACACTATTATTATTTTCATGTTTTGGGTTTTTAGACACGAGATATGTTTTATGAAATGATATGATCGGATGAGGTTTTACTACAAATGTTTTACAAATCACTTAATTTAAATGAAATTTTTAGGCGTGAAAATTGAGTCGTTACAATTTGAGTCACTATTTAGTAATCACTACATGGATGTCATCTTATTTTCAATCTAATGATTTTATTATTTATTTTCAACATGTGACATCAACTAATCATTATGCCAACATAAAACGTATCGTGCCAACATGTGACACTATTAACTCATATCGTGTCAACCTGTGACACTATCAACTAATGTCGTCAACCCACGACGTCCCAAAACATATCGTATCAAGTGATACCATCAATGATATTGTGTCAATCTGTGACACCATATCAAGGATAATGTCTACTTGTGACATTTCAAAGAGTATTCGACACTCTCCAATAATCATAGAACTTACCTTCCATTACTTTCACCAGAAGTATTATTCACATCTAAGATATCAGTTTCTCACATATGGGATTACACACTCCCAAAACCTTTTCAATTCACATATTCACTTACACATACAAGCCATCATGTGACTTAATAACCTCTTGTTCAGGGGTAATAGCATATGTATTCTCTTGGAAAAGCATCAGGAGTATTATAACATTACAGTCTACTTTCTATTATGTACCATGCACTGGTACTATTTGAACTATGGCATAGGTCACTCCCATGTTTCGTCACATCGTGGTGGCTCAATATGCAATACCTCATTTACTCGCTCCACATAATCACGTTGTGATATTAGTTTCATCACGTAGCTATTTCGATCTCATCATATCATGATCTCTACATCTTCAACTATAGCATTTTACTTTATGACCACATCGTGGTCACTACTTCTCCACGTCGTGATGAACAAAGTATATATATATATATATATATATATATATATATATATATATATATATATATATATATATATATATATATATATATTCTCTTATACAGAACACTTCTAATCATCATGTCGTGCATTTTTCTGAAATTTTAAACTTATCCATGCTACGTAAAAGCCCAAAAGAAGCCCATTTATGAACTTTTACACTTCTAGCCCTTTTTAAGATAACAAATACCATAAAGATTCATATTTATCGAAATACATCCATTTTGGTCCCTTAAAATCATGATTTACGCCAAAAATACCCCATTTTTTTATTATATTGTCATTTTCGGCCCTCTTATGCAAATTTCTTAGTTTTAAGTAACTTTGAAGTATTTTAAAACCTTTTATTAGCCTAATAAATTGAAATGAGTGTTATGTTCTACAAATATCATCACATTTTAGTATTTATTCAAGTTCATGGACTTTATAACACATATATCATGAAAAACACACAATATCATGCATACACACATAGATCTACCCAAAACAACTTGTATTCTCCCCCAAAACATAGTAAAAATAGAAAATACGGGGTATAAACTCGCTTTGCTTTGGAGATTTCGGTTTTTGATGAAGAAAATGGAAAGATCTCGGCCCATAGCAAGCTTTCTTGAGTAGATCTCAAACCTAAGGTGGATCTAGAGCATGGATCACAAGATTATATGGGTTAAGAAGGTATTCTTAGAGTAACATCAATCAAAAGTTATAGAGTTTCACAATAACTTACCAAGGATGAATGAGCTTTGATGGAGAGTCCTTGATGTCCCTAAAAGGTCATGAAAATTTGGAGGATGGAGGAGAGGAGTTCTTGGAGGGATGTAGTAGCTAGAATTGAAAGTGAAGGTGGTGGTAGGAGACCCTTGGCCGAGAGATAGATAAGAAGGAGGGAATAGAGAAGTTTGATGTGATAGATCATAAAAACATGAGATTAGCATGGAGATTTGTTGGAAATTTTCATGGAAATTCACCTTGCAAAATTTAGGTAGCACCTCAAATTTTTCGATTGTTTTTTTATATGTAGGCCGAGAATGAGGGGGGAATGGAAAAGAGAAGGAAAGGTTTGGGCCTTTATTGAACATTTTCGAGATTATAGGCCCAACATGAAGGTTCTCGGCCCATTGGGCCCTTCTTATGGGTTCACGGCCCAAAGGTGGTGAAGGGATGGGTTTTAGCCCAATTAAAATGAAAAGATGGGTTTAAGGCCCATCATGGTTCAATAGAGTGGTTCACGGCCCATCATGGCCCATGATAACAAATTGAGTTATTTTATGCCCAACAGGGCCCAAATGCTATTGTCTGACAAATGTAGGTCCAATTATAGCCCAAAATCATCAAATGAAATGTTTATTGGCCCATTAGGCCCAATAAGGGGATCCTGGTCCATACTATGTTTGAACCGGGTTATTAGGGTTTCAAACCCATAGTTGAGTATATGAGATGTATTGAATTAGGTTTTGAACTTCGCTCAGGAATTTTGGTTCAAATTGTTGATTTTGAATGAGCATAGCACTTGACATCAACTTAGACTACAAGTTATACAAGAGTTGATCTTTACATGAAGACATAATTTCTTAGTTACAAAGGCTAGTTGTGATATTATCACCCCGTTAGAGGGAATTTCATTCTGAAATTATTTTGAAAGATAGAACTGTGAATGAGATAATAAGTGAGGTTACTTCTGCTTCATCTTCTCCTCGCGTTCCCATGTGAATTCCGATCCACGCTTAGCGTTCCATCGAACCTTCACAATTGGAATGCGACTTTGCTTCGTACTCTTCACTTCCCTATCTATTATCTCCACCGGTTCCTCGACGAATAGAAGATTCTCGTTTATTTTGATCTCTTCCAGAGGAATGACAAGGGTTTCATCTGTTAAGCACTTTTTCAAATTCGAGATGTGGAATATAGGGTATACGTTGCAACCATAGCAATTCGGGCAAGAATCTCAAATGGCCCGATGTATTGGGAATTTAGTTTTCTGTGTTTCCCAAAACAGATCATCCCTTTCCACAGAGACACCTTTAATAGTACCTGATCTCCGACTTGGAATTCCAATGGCTTTCTTTATTTGTCAGCATAACTCTTTTGTCGGTCTCACGATACTAGGAGTTGAGCTTTGATTTGGATTATCTTTTATGTTGTTTCTCGAAAGATTTTTGGCCCTGTAAGAGTGTTGCTGGGTGATTGCCCTTTTGCCAGCTAGGTGTCACCTACCTCAGCCCAGCAGAGAGGCAATCTGCACTTACGACCATACAAAGCCTCAAAAGGAGCAACCTTTATGTTCATGTGATAGCTATTGTTGTACGAAAACTCAATTAAAGGCAAGTGGATATCCTAAGATTTGCCAAAATCGATCACATAGGCTCGGAGCATGTCTTCAAGTGTTTGAATGGTTCTCTCACTTTGGCCATCGATTTGTGGGTGGTAAGTAGTGCTCATGTCTAGTTATTTTCCCATTGCCTTTCGGAGCGACTGCCAAAACCGTGAAGTAAACCTACTATATCGATCTAAGATAATAGATATTTGCACTCCATGACGTCTCACGATCTCTTTTATATATATATGTGTTAATCTTTCCATCTTGTACGATTCCTTAATTGGCAGGAAATGGGAGGATTTGGTTAACCTATCGACAATTACCCAGATAGCATCCAATTTGTCTGCTGTCTTAGGTAATTTGGTTATGAAGTCCATGTAATCCTTTCCCATTTCCACTCAGGTATCACTGGTTGTTGCAATAACCCCGAGGGCTTCTGATATTCAACTTTTACTTTGGCGCAAGTGAGACACTTGCCCACCTAAGTAGCGATCTCTGCCTTTATATTTGGCCACCAATAATGTTGCTTAATGTCCAAGTACATCTTATCCGAACCTGGATGGACGGAATATCTTATTCTATGAGCCTCGTTCATGACTATCTCTCTAAATCCCCCAAGTTTAGGGACCCATATTCTATTCATGAAGTAGTAAGTTCCATCATCCTTGGCTTCAAGGTTTTTATCCATCCCACGCAGTGTTTCATTTGTGGTGTTCTCCGGCTTCAATGCATTTGATTGGGCTCCCTTGATCTGTGACGTTAGGTGGGAGTAGATGGTTATCAATAATGTCTTCACCCGGCTACCTAGGTTTTTTTTCCTGCTGAGGGCATCGGCTACCACGTTATCCTTGCCTAGATGGTACTTGATCTCGCATTCGTAATCATTTAGTGGCTCAACCCACCTTTGCTGCCTCATCTTCAGCTCCTTTTGGTTTAGCATGTGCTGGAGGCTTTTCTGATCCGTGAATATGGTGCACTTTGTACTGTAGAGGTAGTGTCTCCAAATCTTTAGGGCAAAGACCACATCTCCCAGGTCGAGATCATGGGTGGTGTAATTTACTTCATGTGTCTTCAATTGTATGGATGCGTAGGCTATCACCATTCCATGCTGCATAAGGACGCAACCTAACTCTTGGTTCGAAGCATTGCAATATACTATGAAGTCTTCGGTTCCCTCAGGTAAGGACAGCACTGGTGCACTACAGAGGGCTCGTTTCAAGGTTTGGAAGGTAGCTTCTTGCTTGTCCGTCCAGTTGAAAGATACACGTTTTTGTGTCAAGGTGGTGAGGGGCATGGCTATCTTAGAAAAGTTCTGAATAAATCTTCGGTAGTAGCCTCCAAGACCCAAGAGTTATCGAATTTATGTCGGTGTCTTCGGAATCGCCCAACCTTCAATGGCCTTGATCTTGGAAGGATCTATGTGAATCCCTTCCTCACTGACTACATGACCCAAGAAATTTACTCTACGAATCCATAACTCGCATTTAGAGAGTTTTGCATATAATCTTTCAGCTCCTAGAGTTTCCAAGATTTGACGGAGATGTTGACTGTGCTCCACCTTGCTTCGAGAGTATATGAGGATGTCATCGATGAAGACGATTACAGAATTATCTAGGAATGGGAGGCATACTCGATTCATGAGGTCTATAAATGTTGCAGGGGCATTTGTTACACCGAATGGCATTACAACAAATTTGTAATAATCGTATCGCATTCGGAAGGCAGTTTTTGGAATGTCCTATTCTCGGACTCGAAGCTGATGATAACCAGATCTTTGATCTATTTTGGAGAAGTAACTAGCTCCTTGAAGTTGGTCAAATAGATCGTCAATCCAAGGGAGTAGGTATCGGATTTTGACCGTGAGCTTATTCAATTCCCTATAGTCAATGCACATTCTGAAGGATCTGTCTTTCTTTTTGACAAACAAGACCGGAGCCCCCCTAGGTGAGAAGCTTGGTCTGATGAATCCTTTGTTCAACAATTCGCTTAATTGACTGGATAACTCCTACATTTCGGTGGGAGCTAACCTGTAGGGTGATTTGGCAATTGATATGGCCCTCGGTACGAGGTCGATTCTAAATTCAGCCTGTCTTTCTAGGGCTATTCCCGGAAGGTCTTCAGGAAATACATCCGGGAAGTCGCATGCTACTGCAATGTCTTTAAGGTTTATTTCTTCTTTGGGTTTGTCCACCACATGGGCAAGGAAAGCATAGTTCTTCTTGTGCAAGCATTTATGTGCCTTGATGCACGAGATAAGATGATGATTGGCGCCAGGCTTATCACCATAGATCATTAGGGTTTCATGATTGGGGAGGTGAAGGCAAACGACCTTCTCGTGAAACATAATATCAGCACGGTGGGGGTTTAACGAATCCATGCCGATTATCACATCAAAACTCCTAATATTTACTGGCATCAAATCTATTTGAAATGAATAATTGTTTAGTGTTAATGTGCACCCTACGTAAACATCTTTGGTTGCTTCGGTTTTCGCATTAGCGATCTCCACCGTGAAGGCTTCGTTGAGCTTCTCGGGTTGATGGTTTAGTAAGTGTTTGAATTTGTTACTAAAGAAGCTCCGTTCGACTCCGCTATCGAATAAAATGCATGCAAAAGTGTTGTTAAGTGGGAATGTACCTGTAACAACTATCGGGTCTTCAATTGGTTTACCTTGACCCAACGTCAGGACGCTTCCTGATCCTACTGCCCCTTGGTTGTTAGCCTTGGGACAGTCGCCTCTGAAATGGCTAGTTCCTCCACACCCCTAACAAGTGTGACTAGACCCAACATTATTGTTGTTGTTATTGTTGTTGTAGTAGTTGTTGTTGTTGTTGTTCTTGTGTTATTGGTTCTGTTGGGGCTGAGATCCACAGTATCGAGCGGTATGGCCCTTTCGATTGCAACTTGTACACTCCATATCTCTGCATTCTCCATAGTGATGGTAGCAGCATTTGATACATTTGGGCAGGGTTCCTGAGTATTGCCTGGTAGTAGTTTGCGTAGTTGAGACTGGAGCATGTGTTGTTGAGGCAACCTGAGCGGTAGCAGTGAGGACTGCTACAATTTTCTGCTTTTTCGATGAATCTTGGCTTTCTCGCCCCTTTCGTTTGTTGTCTTTTCTCTTCTTGTTATTCTTTCCCGCTTTCTTGCCTTCAGTTTCTCTAGTTTTGTCACCCTTCTTGTTGCCATGGTCGTACAACTTCTTGGTTAGCCGTTTAGCATTGTTGTATGTTTCTGGGTTTGCTACGATTACATTTACTTGAATTGGAGAGGTTAATCCCCAAATGAATCTTTCAATCTTCTTTCCTCCAGATGTGATCATGCCTGCACATAGGAGGGATAACTCAATAAACCTCGAGATGTAAGCATCGATATCGGAGTTTTGAACTGTGAGATTCCATAGCTCCTACTCCATTTTCTGGATCTCTCCGCTTGGACAATATTCCGCCATAATAATTTCTTTAAGCTCCTCCCATGGCATAGCATTTGCCACAGGGAGTGTCATGGCCTCTACGTGACCATTCCACTAGGAAAGCACTTGGTCGACAAATATGCAGGCTGCAAATTTACCTTGCACTCTTCGGAGCATCTGCAGATCTCGAATACTGATTCAACCTTCTTTATCCATCGCTTTAGGGTTATCATACCTCCCATCACATTGAAGATTCGAGGCATGGCGTTCATGAAATCTTTGTAAGTACAGACCTTCGTAGGTCCTTGGTTCATCCCCTTATTTGAACATTTGACTCCTTGCCCGTTACCTCCTCTGTTATTTCCATTGTAAATTTGTGCCAGTGATGCGGTGACCGCAGCTGACACGGCCACTTGGAATGCAGCTGAGTTTATATCTGGTGATGTTGGTGTCGTGTTGTTTCTGCGATTCGGTCTCTGAGGCATCTTCTGTCATGGAACGGAAAGATGTTGAGTATTTAGTGCATTCTAGTTTCGTGATTTTTCAATTATAGAACAGTTTCGGTGATAGGGTTGTGCGTGTAAATGAATGCATACAATTAACATGAAATAAAAGTAATAGAACACATAACCGATAACAACATCATGAGAAAATATATAACTGTTTTTCATACATTTTGATCCTTTGATACATGAAAATTTTCCTTTATAAGGCATACGGTACATGAAAGTAAATAAAATACGATAGCATAACGACCCCATGAGTAGTGTAACCACTTAATCATGTAGTCAGTAGTACACAATGTAGTACATAAAGGAAAATGCTAACGGTAGTGGTAGTAGGTGAACTGATACTAGTAGCAGTGAGAAGGGTCTGGTGGTGCTGACAATGAGGTAGATGCGCCCTGGAATCTGGCCAGCTAATGCTCAATGACCCAAATTCAGGCTTCCAATGTTGTCTTTCGTGCTTGGTAGTCCCTGACAACCTCATGTGTCATCCTTTCTGCGTGCACGACCGCGACTCTTATGGAAACCATTTGACCGGCGGGTGCTTGTGCTTGCTCGCCGATATCGCGTGTCTTCCTTACGATCAATGGTAGGTCTCGGTTTGTAGGTCCACCATGACTCAGGTTGTAGTAGTCTCGGTTCATACCGAATGGCGGATGCACCCCCTGCTGCCGGCTCCACCTCCATATCTCGTATGCCAATGGGGGTGTACGACCATTGGGACCCATCCTGTATAGAGGCACCCTGGCCATGTATGGCGGAGTGATAATTTCGGACTCTGCGCCCGAGTCGTCTGCATAGCTACGCTCAACCTCCTCCTTATCTGAGTCTATTACCAGTTCTGTCGATCCCTCTTCAGGTTCTTCTTCTTCGGGGTCTTCTTCCGGTTCTTCCTCCGGCTCTAACCACCCACCATTCCCCTGATTGGGGAAGTAGGGATCTCCTGGATGATGAAAGCCGGCCATAGGGTCTGCATGAGGGGTGAGAAACGTGTAAGGAGAGTGTATATAGATAGCATTCGAAATACTCCTATAGTATTTTTAATTGTTTATGTGTGGGTTCCTTAAAAGCTTTTTGGATACAAGGTTGGTTAGTTTGTGGATTCATTGCCCACCATGCTTACTCCCAAACACATGTTGGTCGTATTTTGAATAAATATAGTTGATCAGGCTCTATTTATCCCCAATACAACTACATAACTATGCGGTTTTAACCACGGTGTTTAGTTTCTTCCAGAGACTTTTAGAGTTATAGTATTAGTGCACACCTAGGTATTATTTTATTCAGAGTGTTTTAGTCTCATTGTACTTATAGTTGCATATCTTGTATGATTAGATATGCCAGTTCACTATAAACAATGCCTTGATACCAATGTGTCACACCCCCAAACCAGACGACGGAAACATATGAGGGCTTGGGTGACTTCATTCTGGTAGTATCATCACATAGTATATAATTTAAACTTAAAATCATCATCATCAAACATGTAATATTACAACTGTCATTTGTTTACATCGAGTATTATATTACAATATTACATGAAAGAATATCTAGAATATGATAAAAACAAAACATAACAAAATGTCCATGTGTTCTTGCCGACTGACATGCTCAATGGTTTCCTGAGAATACAAGTTAATTTATAAGGTCAACATATATAATGTTGGTGAGTTCATAAGCATGTTTGAGAAAAATGTTTTGTACTACTTTGCGAACACCAGAAAATCCGATATTTTCTTAAAACCGTTTTGAAATGTTTGTGTCTGATCTTGCATTAATGCATGTGTGTTAAGTGTTGCGAGAATATAAAGAGAATGAACTCCGAACAACCCGATGTTGTTTGCGTAAGAGAATGTTGGAATCTCAACACCCGAGGTTAAGTTCCAGCGCGTATAGGTTACCGTGTTGTCCACAACAGATGGTTTCCCGTAAATTTTATAAAATTAATTCCTCTAAGTGAGCCGTTATAACCATACTTGATAATTACAATTTCGCCTGTCATGACGTCTATTAGACGCCGACTTGTTTAAGGTACGGTTTGTCGCCCTAGACTGGCCTAGTCTAACTGTAGTGAACAACTCAGGTTTGGGGTGTCACCCCCATATAGATCTATACACAAACTCACGCTCTCACACTGGGAGACTCTGGTTATAACAACAGGCTACGTTTGTACACTCATTTGGTGCCGAATGAAACGTCTCACTAGATCCTTAATCAAATTTACGCGAATAAACATATAAGGAATATTTCAGGCCCAATAAACATATGAGTGGACAACTAAGGCCCACTAAACATGCATATTATTTCCAGGCTCCAAAGGAATACGAATGTATATCCCGGGCCCAATATACATGTAAAAGGGAAACTAAGACCCACTATACATGTATATTATTTCCAGGCCCAAAAGAAATATGAATGTATATCTCTGGTCCAATATACACGTAAAAGGACAACTAAGGCCCATTAAACATGTATATTATTTCCAGACCCAATAAGGATGTGAATGCCGAAATTCATCTGTGGTTTGTTACGTTGGTTGTTTAAGCTATGTTGTTTACCAAAATATCATGAAAAGCCCATCTTTTTGTAAAAGGTCATTTTTGGTTCTGAAAACCGTAAATTTATAATTACGACACATTTTTGGTAAAAATGACCTTTTAGGTCCTTTAAGGCCAAAATTTACATTTAAGGCTATTTTTAAATAAAAATAACTTTTTAAACTCACTTTTGTCAAAATTTCAATTTTTGGCTTGGTTTTATGAAAATGTGCATTTTCGGCCCATTTATGAATAATTTCATCTTTTTGGACCAAATTTTAATAAATCCACATTCTTAGTTCCTCTTATCAAAATTTACATTTTTGACACAACTTTGTTGAAAATGACATTTAAGCCTACAAAAGTCCAAAAATTTACAAACTTGGCCCAAGAATTCATAAAAGCCCAAAAGAAGCCCATTTATGAACTTTTACTCTTCTAGCTCTTTTTAAGATCAAAAATACCATAATGATTCATATTTATCAAAATACATCCTTTTTGGTCCCTTAAAACCATGAGTTACGCCAAAAATACCCCATTTTTTATTATATTGTCATTTTTGGCCCTCTTATGCAAATTTCTTAGTTTTAAGTAACTTGAAGTATTTTAAAACCTTTTCTTTGCATAATAAGTTGAAATGAGTGTTATGCTCTACAAATATCATCACATTTTAGTAGATGTTCAAGTTCATGGAGTTTATAACACTTAATCACACATATATCATGAAAAACACACAAAATCATGCATACACACATAGATCTACACAAAACAACTTGTATTCTCCCCCAAAACATTCTAAAAACCGAAAATAGGGGGTATGAAATCACTTTGCTTTGGATATTTCGGTTTTGATGAAGAAAAGGGAAAGATCTCGGCCCTTAGCAAGCTTTCTTGAGTAGATCTCGAACCTAAGGTGGATCTAGAGGATGGATCACGAGATGATGTGCGTTAAGAAAGGATTCCTAGAGTAACATGAATCAAAAGTTATAGAGTTTCACAATAACTTACCAAGGATGAATGAGCTTTGATGGAGAGTCCTTGATGTCCCTAAAATCTCATGAAAATTTGGAGGATGGAGGAGAAGAGTTTTTGGAGGGATGTAGTAGCTAGAATTGAAAGTGAAGGTGGTAGTGGGAGACCCTTGGCCAAGAGATAGATAAGAGGGAGAGAAGAGAGAAGTTTGATGTGATAGAGCATAGAAACATGAGATTAGCATGGAGATTTGTTGGATAATTTCATGGAAATCCACCTTGGAAAACATAGGTGGCACCTTAAATTTTCCGATTGTTTTTTTATATGTGGGTCGGGAATGATGGGGAAAAGGAAAAGATAAGGAAAAGTTTGGGCCTTTATTGAACATTTTCAAGATTATAGGCCCAACATGAAGGTTATCGGCCCATTGGGCCCTTCTTATGGGTTCACGGCCCAAAGGTTGTGAAGAGATGGGGGTTACGGCCCAATTACAATGAAAAGATGGGCTTATGGCCCGTCCTGGTTCAATAGAGTGGTTCACGGCCCATCATGGCCCATGATAACAAAGTGAGTTGTTTTAGGCCCAACAAGTCCCAAATGTTATGGTTTGACGAATGTGGGTCCAATTATAGCCCAAAATCATCAAAGGAAAGGTTTACTATCCCATTTGGTCCAATAAGGGGATCCTGGTCCATACTAAGTTTGAACCGGGTTATTAGGGTTTCAAACCCATAGTTGAGTATATGATATGTACTAAATTAGGTTTTGAACTTCACTCAGGAATTTTTGTTCAAATGGTTGATCTTGAATGAGCGTAGCATTTGACATCAACTTAGCTTACAAGTTATACAAGAGTTGATCTTTACATGAAGACATAATTTCTTAGCTACAAAGGCTAGTTGAGACATAACTTTATTAGTCCACGAGGTCCATGAAGCATTCTAAACTGATCAAAAGATGTTGGAGTACACTCAACTCCAAGATCACCCATAAAACGGACCAAAAGTACTAAAATCCCCAAATAGAAAGATCTAAAGAACTAAATAGCAAGATTAGAACTTTATACTTACAATAGTCCATAAATGTAGTGGAATTGATGGATCTAAACTTGAAGCATTATTCCTTGCAACTAAAAGAGCCTTCTTGATCTTTAACTTCATCAAAATTTCATAAAAAGCACCCAAAAGAGGAGAGAGGAAATAGTGGAGAAGCTCTAATCTTCAAGGTGTAGGCTATAGTTTCTCCTAAGGGGTTCTAGAGGTGATGGAGGCTGATAAAATGCTCAAAAATGCAGAACCTTATGAATATATACATTGAAAACCTTAAAAATCATAGGCTTGGGCCTGACTGATCGTCGGGCCGTGGACTTTGATCGCATGTCATGGCCATGAATTTTTACCCAAATCCACCTCAACTTCAAACAACCATAACTTCTTCATTTCAACTCCGTTTTTGATGATATTTATATCCACAAAAAAGTATTGACAATCCCCACACTTTTATATAGTTAACTTTGGATTAACACATGTCGAAATATAACCATAATCCATGAAGAAAGTATGAAACATCACTTTTCACATTTTACCGTTTGACCCCAAAACATAAACGAAGGGCTTAGATCACATAAACAATATTATCATCCTCCACTAGGGTCTAAAGCATATTCCCTAGAAGTCCAAGGCCTTTACTTGATCTATTTAATGTCCATAATCCCAAAATAAAAAAACTTCTTGAAATAGGATTTAACAACAAAAACCGTTAAACACGACAGATAACTAACTAAGCTAGTCTAGTGGCCTAATTGCATGCTATAGAGCAACTATGTCCTAACATGTAGAGGATACATACTGAGTATATGATATATTGAGAAACTTATCTAGAAAATTACTCAGACGATTAGCAGTTATCCTTCTAATAATTCAACTGGCGGGTAATATGTGTATCAAGTGGTAACCTATAATCCTATAACTTATAAATATTTATGGAAATTTAGCAGAAGTTAGATCCTTCATGAATTCCAAATATACTTTCATGGCAATCAAATAAGGATCGGTCAGGAAAGATAATTAGGAGGTAGGACCATTTTAGCATATAGCTTTTTCTAAAATCCAACAACCAAGCTAACATGCCTGTTCGATACACCTCTCCTATAAGTAGACCAATCAAAATATTTAAATGGAACTAATGACCAATATGGTACTCAAAGGTTCTTAATAATGGCTATAAAAATTGTTAAGACATAAAGTGACCCTTGGCAGCTAAAATGAGAAAGAAATACCGTGGAGTTGATGATTCAAGGAACCAGAGAGGAGATAAGGCACACTGAAGAGCCTGGCAAGTTATTGAGCAATACTAGAGAGGAAGAGTCTGAAGATGCTGTTATGACTTTTCAGTGATAAAACAATGATCAACTTTATCCTGACATTTACTGGTGCACTACACACATCAATCATGTGCAATAGGCTGCCCAAGCTACTCTTATTTTATAATTTAAGGTGTAATGTTTTGTCCTATAAATAGATGATTTTGTTGATCAATCTATGTAGGTTTTCCACTTCAGATATCCTTTCTGTGTAATCGTTATATCAATACAGACGTCACTTTATCAAGGTTATCTTTCATACTAAGTGGTTCATCACGTTCTAACCTGGTCTTCAATGGAAGCCTTGTTACGATTCAAATAAAGTGCTATTTACTTGCTTATGTTTTAAGTAAACTTGCTGCTATATCTCTTGCTTACTATTCCATAATCTAATTATTTATGAGCTTTACTAAAAGATCCATTAATTCTGCACTTAACTCAATATCATTCAAAGATTAAACCCACTTTTACTCAACAATTGGTATCAGAGCAATAGTGGTTGCTTTTTATTTAAAGAGTTGTTTACTCAACAATTGGTATCAGAACAACTCTAGGTACATGCCAAAGCTAGTGGGAGCATAAGTGGTATGCTAATAATCATCATGTTAGTGGGAGCATGATAATTATGATAAAGGTTGCAAGTTAGCAATGTTAATTATAGAAAACAAAAGTTTCAATTAAGAAAGAGTTGTTTTGCTATAATTAAGGGAGAGGAAATTATACTTCATCTCAAATCTATAAGCTTAGATCGTGAGGTTTTAATCATTTAATCAAGGATATATATATATATATATATATATATATATATATATATATATATATATATATATATATATATATATGTATATATGAATTTCATTTTGGAATGGCTCAACATAAGGAAATTTTGTATATGGTTCCATTATTTGCGTTCTAAAATTTGATTATGATTACGGCATCCCTTTTCATAATCTGAATTATGAGAACTTGGCAAATAGAAATGGAAATGTTATAACAAAAGACTGGTTTAGTCTTTATGTGCGACATCATGAATCGTGTCCCATATGCTTCGGATATAGGATCGACTACATGTGCTATATTCATTGATTCTAAAATTTTCAAAATGCCTGGGGCATTAAGAAGGGAAAAGGTCTAGAATTGGATATGAGTAAAAGGATTAATCAATTGTCGAGGATAATCTAAGGTTTACCAAAGATTGGGTGCTCAAGTACAGTTGGAAGTATAGTGAAAATTCTGGAAGGACCATATTGAAATAATCTGTAAGGAGGGAACTCTTGTTCAGAAGTGATAGTCAAAATGGAATATGGAAATGTTTCAAAGTTAGAAATTATTTAATTTGTGTAAGATTAGGAAACTTAATGCAAGAATGTTGTTTCCAAGGAGTTGATCTCCTTTGGAATGCTCTGTAATGTTTGTTGTCAAGTCTTTCTGACTTTGTGCAAAATCATTACAAGAGGATCAATGCATATATGTTTAGAATCTAACAAATTTCAGTAAATGGCATGAATTTGGAATTCTCGCATTTGCAGTAAGGGTTTGGGACTTTGAAAGAGGATCATTGGAGTTATGTTAAATCGATCTATTTCACAAAGTAAAGATCATAGACAAACATAGTATGCATACTTGGTGTGTGGCATGACTAGTGTTTAGAAAACATAATTTTCATGTTTGGAGCATGGGACAACTACTGTTTTAAATTCAAGAATAAAGTTGATAGCTGAAACAGTATACAATGAATAATGTGTAATCATATGGTGATAAATAAAAGGTGTTTTATTTATGTTCATAGGTTTTGATACCATATTCGATTCAATTATTCTTGTGTTTTATTTTGCATGTTTTGACTTCCAGAATAAACTAGGCCATTCTTCTAGATGACTAAGTTATTCAAACCATCCACAGTTGGTCATATGTTGGAAGTAGATATAAATTAAGACTGTCATGGATTGGATTGTAGAGGTCTAAGATGTTAGACAAAGGGCTACAACACTCATGAGTGCTCATAAGTTTTGAGTATTGGATTCAACCCGTGCTCATTGGAATCACTTCATGGATTTTATCACGAGTGATCATGAGACAATAATATCTTATATTCTTCAAACCTAGAGATATGAGTTGTTACTATGAGTTGGTTGTACATTGATTGCACGAAAACGCATTGGTAACTCGATGTTATAAAACGTGCCTTTGTGTATGATTCAACAAGTAGTAGAACAAGCCATATGAGTCGAAGTTTATCCATTCCTTTTAACTTCGAGATAAAAGCAATATATGTGGGCCCCTCGATGATTTGATGATGAAAAATGGAAGTGCTCGGTCGGGCCAGGACTGATTTGATTTGTTCAATTAGTCAGTCGTCATAAATCGGAAATCGGGAAACAACAAATGGACAGAGAGAATGATTATAATCCATGTCTCAGTCCATATGATATCTAGAATGGAGGAATATATGATCCCTTATCTAATGGACAAGTCATTGACAAAGGTCAAAGTTCATCTACAAGGTCAGAGTTCGACAGAAGCTTTTGAGAGCTACGATTTCCAGTCGGTTCTTGAAGTCATACGGAATATTAGTTTTAGACTTATCCAGGTGAGAGACTGTTGGATTAATGTCTAATTCCATAACTATAATTGGTAAGACTTGACCCGACCCTGCATGGTCTATTTGGGTTGCATGGCATCATGCACTTGGATAGACTAAATGAGAGAAATAAGACACTTATGGTTATTAATATATTATAAGTTCTAGTATATTAATAATAAGAATAATAATATTTAATTAGTATTGATCAAGAATTAATTTAGAATTAATTATGTGATCAAAAGAAGACTAATTAAATACATGGGTTGATTGTGCAAATCATCCATAACTTATATAGTGGGCCAAAGCTCCATGGATAATCAAGTTGGGTTAAACCCATAGGATGCTCCATGGAGGTTACATAACCCATGGGTCATGGAAATGAAAGTTCATGAAAATTAGGGTTTACATGGTGTAACCCTAAATGTAACACACTATATAAGCATCATATTATTCACCAAAATCGGCCACTAGTGTGAGTAAAAGAAGGGCTAGCCGATCTCATGAACTGTGGATTTCTCTCAAGTCAATCCAAGTGTATTTGGCAAAGGTTACAAAATGAAGAGTGTAGTTCTAATTAAATGGTTTTATGACTCCATAACTTGTCCTCAAGTTATGGAGGTGCAAGAGTCTCTTCATTAAATAATAAATAAAAAAAAGTGTAACCTTCATTAGCTCCATAAGTTACAATATAAAAAAAAGGTTATTTTTTTTAATTAGTTTAAAGTCTTCCATAACTTGTCCTCAAGTTATGGAACTTGAAGAGTTTTAATTAAAAACTACTTTAAATTGATAAGTTATGGAATTAATTAGTTTTGAATAGTTTCAAAACTTGCCCTCAAGTTTTGGAATTTGAAAAGTTTTCTCTTATGAATACTTTAATTCCAAGTTAGCCCTTAGAATTTCAAAAGTTAAAATTCAACCCTTATACTTTATAATATTATAAGTTCATAATATATATATATATATATATATATATATATATATATATATGTATGTATGTATAAGAGTAAAGTCAGTCTTACCGTTAGTAGGCCTCATTCACGAAGCCGGTCTATAAGGGGGTATAAGGTTACTGCCTATAAAATGGCAGTTTAATAGGTGTCCACTCTCACCCACCGCTTCCTTGACTGGTGGAGGGTCTTTAGCCGAACGGGTAGGACAAGGACTATAATTCTCCCTTCATTAAAAGTATTAATGATAAATACTAAGTAACTAAACCTTTTATAAATACCCAATCTTAGTTACTTAGGAAAAAGTGAATCAGGTGCTAATCCATGAAATTACACTTTGCACTTTCTTTAAGTCGGTTAGTGGAGCGTGTGTGGTTAACCGGCACACTAACTCGTATTTAACAAGGTAGGCAAAGAGTAACTTAATTTTTATGATAGTATTGATGGAGCGTGTGTGGTTAACCGGCACATCGATTGAGGGGTAAACACTTAAGGGTACCAAGTAATTTGCATGGTTACTTCACACCTTGTTTTGTGATCCTCGGCATCCCAGTCACAAACCCTGAATGGCACACTCGAGATTGAAACATGTCATTGAACAGTTCAATGAATCTCAAAATATCTAGGAGTTTCAAATCCAATTAAAACCTAATAATACATTTCTGTTATCTTGGTGGAAATTAGTGAATCGTCATTCACCTACCTTCAAATATTTTATAGCTTGGATTACGGCATCCCTCTTCTAAGTTATAAAATAGTTTGTTGGGTCATAGCCTTGATATTTCATATTGGGTGTTATATTAAGGACTTTAGATCAACTATCTTGAATATCTCCCAAAAGATATCTGGTTTAGACATTTATGATCTTCCCAAATCTCTTGAAACAAGCTTTCCTAAATGAAGATGATCTCCCATGGAAAGCATACTTCTTTCACCTCCTCCAATTATTCTCCCTAACCCACAAGTTCTTGAAAAGTTTAAGGTCACTCAAGCCCTTTTGGCAAGTAAAGGTCTATGTGTGGTCACATCTTGGAGATGTAGTCACATATTGACAATCCGGGATAGTTGGGTGTCAAAGTCTTGATAAAGTTGGTGGCTCAATCACTTTCTAAGTCACATAGTGAGTTCCTTTGGGACACCTATGAAACAAACTATGACAAGACCCTTAATGATCATATCTATTTGCTAAGATCAACTTCCTAAAACTTTATGGACATTGACAATAATGACATTGGATATCTAGAAAAAAACATTCTCTTCCCAATGGAAAGGGATCGGCCATAATCAACTCGGTTGACCAAATGGTAAAGAAAAAAGCTAAGTCTGAGATAGTACCATTACAAAAGCGTCCATATGTTAAATTGCCAAAGGAAGGGGCATTGGTTGCGAAGCTACCAATTTTACCTAAGGATGTTAAAGTCAATAAGTTTGACTCTACTTCAGGTAAAGTCCAATATCTAACTCTGCTAAGTTTCTACTCTGAGATTCTTGATACATGATGTGACTGGGTCACATGGTGATGTTTTAAGAATCAAAGAAAAGTGAAGAAACTTAAAGAAAGAATATGTTGAATCTGATCGCGTAGATGGATTTCTATCACATAGTTTGAAGATCAGATTCTTGAGCTACTTCTTAGGAGTTATGATATATTGCTTAGGAATAGATAACAACGAAGTTTTCATGTGATTTTGCACTGTAAGGATAGTTTTTCTGCAAAGTTTTAAAATAAAAGAAAATTTTTGATTTTATTTATTCTAAAATATCCTTACAATGGCATTTGTGGAAATTTTTGTTGCTTATAAGATTCCATTAAGAGAAAAAGTGGAAATATGAATTTGATTCTTTCATTTGTGGTAATGTCTAAATCTACCAAATAAGGAAAGATTCTCATCACCCAAGTTTCAATTGGACCGGAACTTGGAATCTTGCAAGTTGTATAGCATGATGAATGAGAATTTTCAAGCATTGGAAAAATTAAGACTAACTACTTGTTCACATGGATGTGTGAGTCAAGTAATGCACTAAGGGATCGAGTACACATTCTTGTGCACTGATTAAGTCCACCACAAAAGATCGATAATATTATTCGTCATAATTTACAAAAGCTCAGTAAATATGGTTATACTTACAAGCTTAAGTGTAACTCTGAGACATTGGAAAAGGTTCCAATGTATGGCAGAGTGAATAAGAAGAATCAACTTAGGCAGAAGGATAAAAGTTTCTCAAATCTGAAAAGATAGGAGAGTACTTTAGTATCAGTTTTTGTGTTCATCTTAATGATTAAGAAACCATATCAAAATTAGTTCTCTAAGGAAATCTTAGTGCATTCTTATGACTAAAAAGAGGAGTTATGAATTGTTGAAATGGTTAAATCAAGAAGATGAGTCATACGTCGTTCCAATACAAGGCTTAGAGTCATACTCCAAGATTGTAACTTGATTGACATGTCTTAGAGAAGGTTTAAAACACTTTTCAATTGTAAGAGTAAAAGTTTTCTACTCTTGTACATTTGAAATTGGTAACTTGTGATGTTTTGGATAAAACAAAAACCAACTAAGGCCAATTGTGTGAAGTGTTTGTCTTGATTAGAATCCACACTATCTCTTGAATAATTGACAAGAAATTCTTATAGGTCAAGAGGACAGTGGGAGTCTTAAAGGTACTTGAAAGTCTCAAGAACTAATCAAGAATAAAACCTAAAGTTCTTCACTAGCACACGACTTGAGGTTTATAACCTATCGTGTTGACATATTTTGTGCCCATTCCAATTAAAGTTGGCTTTGCATATGAGTTCTTAGAGTTATCAATTGGTTGCACAACAACTTGGAAGCAATGTTAGGCCCTTGAGCTGCTAGGTGGCAAGAAATTAAGATTGAGTTCAGTCCATATGAGTTTGGATTTGTCATTATCCTTGTCTTGTGACTATGGTTTTGACAATTCACATGGATAAGAACACATACATCATTAAATATAAGTGTCATAAGGTTTCTCTCCGATTCATGAAAATGATGGTGAGGAAACACTGTCACTAAGTGGATTTTAGCTAGATAGCAATTGTGATATTTGCATTCTCAAAGTCCTTAATGGAGCGTGTGTGGATTACCGGCACACTAACATGGATTTGTGAGAAGTGGAAAAATGGTCTAAACAATTAAGACTATGATTACAACATCCCTTTTCATAGTTCTAAAACTGTTTAGACACACCTGTGAGCTATCTAAAAGAGGTGTATGATTTTGATAAAGTTTTATCAAAACAATCTAGTATCAGAAATCTGAACTTTGGGAAGAAAGTCAACTAATTTCTAGGTAAATGTCAAAGCTAGTGGGAGCATAGGTGTTATGCTAATAATCATCATGTTAGTGGGAGCATGATAATTATGATAAAGGTTGCAAGTTAGCAATGTTAATTATAGAAAACAAAAGTTTCAATTGGGAAAGAGTTGTTTTGCTATAATTAAGGGAGAGGAAATTATACTTCATCTCAAATCTATAAGCTTAGATCGTGAGGTTTTAATCATTTAGTCAAGGATATATATATATATATATATATATATATATATATATATATATATATATATATATATATATATGTGAATTTCATTTTGGAATGGCTCAACATAAGGAAATTTTGTATATGGTTCCATTATTTGCGTTCTAAAATTCGATTATGATTGAGGCATCCCTTTTCATAATCTGAATTATGAGAACTTGGCAAATAGAAATGGAAATGTTATAGCAAAAGGCTGGTTTAGTCTTTATGTGCGACGTCATGAATCATGTCCCATATGCTTCGGATATAGGATCGATTACATGTGCTATATTCATCCTTTCTAAAATTTTCAAAATGCCTGGGGCATTAAGAAGGGAAAAGGTCTAGAATTGGATATGAGTAAAAGGATTAATCAATTGTCGAGGACAATCTAAGGTTTACCAAAGATTAGGTGCTCAAGGACAGTTGGAAGTATAGTGATAATTCTGGAAGGACCATATTGAAATAATCTGTAAGGAGGCAACTCTTGTTCAGAAGTGATAGTCAAAATGGAATATCGAAATGTTTCAAAGTTAGAAATTATTCGATTTGTGTAAGATTAGGAAACTTAATGCAAGAAGGATGTTTCCAAGGAGTTGATCTCCTTTGGAATGCTCTGTAATGTTTGTTGTCAAGTCTTTCTGACTTTGTGCAAAATCATTACAAGAGGATTAATGCAAATAAGTTTAGAATCTAACAGATTTCAGTAAATGGCATGAATTTGGAATTCTTGCATTTGCAGTAACGGTTTGGGACTTTGAAAGAGGATCATTGGAGTTATGTTCAATCGATCTATTTCGCAAAGTAAAGATCATAGACAAACATAGTATGCATACTTGATGTGTGGCATGACTAGTCTTTAGAAAACATAATTTTCATGTTTGGAGCATGGGACAACTATTGTTTTAAATTCAAGAAAAAAGTTGATAGCTGAAACATTATACAATGAATAATGTGTAATCATATGGTGATAAATAAAAGGTGTTTTATTTATGTTCATAGGTTTTGATACCATATTCGATTCAATTATTCTTGTGTTTTATTTTGCATGTTTTGACTTCCAGAATAAACTAGGCCATTCTTCTAGATGACTAAGTTATTCAAACCATCCACAGTTGGTCATATGTTGGAAGTAGATATAAATTAAGACTGTCATGTGTTGGCTTGTAGAGGTCTAAGATGTTGGACAAAGGGCTACAACACTCATGAGTGCTCATAAGTTTTGAGTATTGGATTCAACCCGTGCTCATTGGAATCACTTCATGGATTTTATCACGAGTGATCATGAGACAATAATATCTTATATTCTTCAAACCTAGAGATATGAGTTGTTACTATGAGTTGGTTGTACATTGATTGCACGAAAACGCCTTGGTAACTCGATGTTATAAAACGTGCCTTTGTGTATGATTCAACAAGTAGTAGAACAGGTCATATGAGTCGAAGTTTATCCATTCCTTTTATCTTCGGGATAAAAGCAATATCTGTGGGCCCCTCGATGATTTGATGATGACAAATGGAAGTGCCCGACCGGGCCAGGACTGATTTGATTTGTTCAATTAGTCAGTCGTCATAAATTGGAAATCGGGAAACAACAAATGGACAGAGAGAATGATTATAATCCATGTCTCAGTCCATATGATATCTAGAATGGAGGAATATATGATCCCTTATCTAATGGACAAGTCATTGCCAAAGGTCAGAGTTCATCTACAAGGTCAGAGTTCGACAGAAGCTTTTGAGAGCTACGATTTCCAGTCGGTTCTTGAAGTCATACACAATAATAGTTTTCGACTTGTCCAAGTGAGAGACTGTTGGATTAATGTCTAAGTCCATAACTATAATTGGTAAGACTTGGCCCGACCCGGCATGGTCTATTTGGGTTGCATGGCATCATGCACTTGGATAGACTAAATGAGAGAAATAAGACACTTATGGTTATTAATATATTATAAGTTCTAGTATATTAATAATAAGAATAATAATATATAATTAGTATTGATCAAGAATTAAGTTAGAATTAATTATGTGATCAAAAGAAGACTAATTAAATACATGGGTTGATTGTGCAAATCATCCATAACTTATATAGTGGGCCAAAGCTCCATGGATAATCAAGTTGGGTTAAACCCATAGGATGCTCCATGGAGGTTACATAACCCATGGGTCATGGAAATGAAAGTTCATGAAAATTAGGGTTTACATGGTGTAACCCTAAATGTAACACACTATATAAGCATCATATTATTCACCAAAATCGGCCACTAGTGTGAGTAAAAGAAGGGCTAGCCGATTTCATGAACTGTGGATTTCTCTCAAGTCAATCCAAGTGTATTTGGTGTTGTGTGAACCATTTGAGCTGTCACACTTGAGGTACTAGGCACTCAAGCTTCATGAAGACATTCTACATCAAAGAGGTATGTATTCTATCTTGTTATATTCATTGTTTTGTATGCTAGATTAGGATAATACCTTGGATGTTCATATTTGTATGAACAATAGAGAAAACATAGATCCATGGTATTTAGGGTTGCATGTACACTTAGGAGTGTTAGAATGCTCAAAACCCAACACTAATAGAGCTCAAATACTTGTTGTTAGTGAATATCATCACTGTTATCAACGTATGGAAAGATATTTAAATATACTAGATAAAGAAGATTGGAGATCCATTGAAAAAGGACCACATATACATGTCCTTACTCCCATTATCGTCGATAAGACTCAAGTTAGACTTGGAGGTGGTCAAGTAGCCATGACCAGACCTACCAATGACGACATAAGCAAGATGGATAAAGATGAAATTGCTTTCTCTAAAATCTCTTATGGAGTTACGCCTGATAGTTTTGATCTTATCATCAACTATAAATCAGCAAAAGAAATTTGGGATGTTCTTAAAAATCTTTATAAAGGTAAAAAGCAAGCTCAAGAAAAAAAAAGTAGACAACTACTCTAAATTAGTTCAACAGCTTTAAATCTCTTCCTCACAAAAGTCTCGATGACTCCTTCAAAAGATTCAACCTCATTGTCACCAAACTCTCGAATGCAGGAATCACTCGTAGTGATCACGAAATATATCTATACTTTCTAAATGGTTTGGGGAAACAATGGACAATGGCAAAGATGATAGTTCAAGGCGATAGCAAAATCAAAAATCTTTCATTGTACAAACTCTACGGTGAACTAGAAGCTTAGGAGTCTACATTAATGAAGGGCTACATGGATCTAGGCGGACCACTCGCCTTAGTCGCCCATTCACCGCATACTACTAACCCATCTCATCAGTATCATCATATCGCTGAAACATCATATCAAACTTCATATGATGACATACAACAGTCATATGAACTAGAAATGCAATACAATGATGAAGAAGCTTTTCAACAAGCATTATCCCTTGTTAGCCAACAGTTCAACAAACTCCCTCCTCTCAACTACCGTAAAAATCAACATTTTACATGACCTCCATTCAATCGCAACTACCATCCTCAGAACAACTCCCCTCAACACTTCCTGTAGTCTTCCAAATATCCTAGAAATCTTTCCTATCAGCCTTAGTCTCAAAACACAGCACCAATAATCTCACACTCCTTTAAAGCATCAAAAGAAGAAAAATCTTCAGATAACATAGAAGACACTGAAGCAAAAAAGGAAGGAGTTCTCATTTGCCACAAATGTCACAAATAAAATCATTTTTCTAGAAACTACAAAGCCAATGTCTTAAAAGACAAAGCATTCTACCTAAGAATGGCTCAAGAAGCGAAAGATAACGAGAAGATTGAGAAAGCATTTGTGGCACAAGTGAGAAGAGACCATCAAGTTTGGTCCTCGGGAGATGAAGATGAAGACAATGACAACAAGAGGAAACGAGGCAAGCTATGTCTGGTTGCAAAGGAGAACACTGAAGAGATGAAGAAAAACTACTTCTACATGGAAAAGGAAGGAACCATCAACATTACTGAACAGGTAAAACTTATGATTCAGTTAAGTAATTACAACATGCATGATTGTGAACCATATCTCGTACAAATTACTCAAACGTGTGCTGACGTCCTTTCAGACTATAACAAAGCCTTAGATGAAAAGAACAAAGCGAACCAAGAGCTATACAACTTAAGAGGAATACTAGAAGACAAAAAGCTTAAGGTCTTCATGTTAGAATCAAATCTAAAACTAGAAAGGGATAATACGTTGCTTTCGATCAACAGGATCTAGCCCGAAATCAAAATTGTACACTTACATAAATTAATAGAAAATATCTTTAACGAAAGTGAAGCAATTGAAAATTTAGTTAATAGTTGGACTGCAGACAACACTTACAACTAGGGATGGTCAGAATTCTCCACCTCGGTTTGATGCCAAACATCCCAATGTCCCACCTGGCAGGAACTTTCATTTCCCAAGGACAAGACCTATCCCGAAGACATTCCATGTAATTTTCGAAAAGTTCATGTCCTTAACACTGTGTTGTTGAAGAAATTGTCCTAGAATCCTCAAGACTCTCTGAAAATATCCAATCCATACCAGTCATTGGATCGATATATCTTGGCTCAGGATCTGACTTGGATGAAGCAAATAAACGTTTGTGCAGAAGTTAAATAAGGAAAAAAATTTCAAGTCCCAAGAAGACTCAAAGTCACAAAAGGACTGAAAAACTCAAGACTATCCCATACAAGAAGTCTAATAGAAAACTCAAGACAGTAATAGTTGATCACACTCCAGATATCAATCACAAGGGCAGAAAAAGGCTGAAATAAAACTGAATCTGGCTAATCATATGGTTTATGTTCCTAAATCAAAACCCAGGCAAACAATTCTGATAAATGAAAAGAAATTAATAAATACTACTTATCTACCTATTAAGAAGCCTATCAAAAAAACTCAAAAAGAAGAACATCACTACAAAAAGAAAATGGATTAAAAAGCAATTAATAAGGAACACATCAAAAAAGTCACAACTGAGCACACACTGCATTCATTCATTCAATCTTATTATAATGTTGCGAGCCCCACACAAATTTGGGTACCCAAATTAACTAACTGATAATATAGGCAATGTGTGAGGAGGATCACAAAATAGAATGGTTAATAGATAGCGCCTGCTCCTTTCACATGACATGAAGGTTGGAATACCTTTTTGACTTTAAGTCAGTCATAAATGGTGGTCATGTAACTTTTGGAAATGATGCAAATGGAACCATTCGAGGATATGGTGTCCTAACAAATAGAAACTTCTCAATTCAAAGAGTTGCTTACGTCGAAGGGTTAAAACACAATCTCGTCAGTGTTGGGCAACACTACAAAGCTGCTCATCGCGTTGAATTTAATGAAGAATACAACTACATAATGACGAAAGATAGATCAAGGTGTCTAATCAAATCAAAGACTGCTGGAACAATGTTCCCATTTAGATATATCTTTAGTCATCGGTAAACCACAAGTGTATTTTCTGTCAAACCCCGTCTCTGAGTTCAACTGGTTATGTCACATAAAGCTTGCTCACCTTAATTTTCGACACATCAACAACTTGGTTTCCGGAGAGATAGGTAGAGGATTTCCTCTTCTCAAATTTGACAATGACACTTTTATTCCATGCTTATGAATGTGGTATGCAAACCAAGGGAAGTCATCCTCTGATACTTGATTCTTTCATCACTGCACCTTTGGAGTTGCTTCATATTGACCTCTGCGGTGCCTCTATGGTAGCAAGCTGACATCATAAGAAGTACATCCTAGTCATAGTTGACGACTACACTCATTTCTCATGGATGTTTTTTTAAGACTAAAATCAGAAACACCATAGCCCTTGATCAAATTCATCAAGAAAATTGAATTACAAATCCAGTTTCCCATTCAAAGAATCTGAAGTGACAACAAAACTGAATTTACAAATCGAATTCTTAATAACTTCTAGGTGTCAAAATGTATTAATCACAACTTCTTATCTCCTTACACATAGTAGTAGAATGGTGTGGTAGAAAGAAGAAATAGAACTCTAGTGGAGCTGCAAGATCAATGCTCAACTTCATAAATTTGCCTCTATACTTTTGAGCAGAAGCAGTCTCCACAACATGCTTTGTACAAAACTGCAGCATCATCAACAAACGACTCAACAAGACTCCATATGAAGGTTTAAACAATTGTAAATCAAATGTTCGTTTCTTTCACATTTTTGGTTGCAGATGTTTTGTAGTCAACAACAAAGAACATCTGAGCAAATTTGTACCCAAATCGGAAGAAGGAATATTAATTGGATGTTTAACAAACAAAGTAACATACAGAGTTCTAATTTGAAGAACAAGAAAATATAGAAGAAAGATTTAATGTGAAGCTTGATGATTTCTATGTCCGAAAGACAACACATCTCAAAGAAAAAAAGTTTATCATAGAGAATGTCATTCCAATTGGTTCCAGGCCTCTTATCATTGTAGAAATCAACTATGAGACACTCTTCGATCCTCTAGAAACTACAAGACTTTTCAAAGTCCTAATTAATCTCTCCTTCTGTGTAATTACAACATACCGAAGACTCTGGTCCTTCAATATGTAAAGACTCTTCAAACAAGACTTCCACCTCTCTGGTTGAGGGGGAAAACAATCCGTTAATTTATCTAAACATCCCAACCATCAAGGTTCCAGTTGTAGATGAAGCAATCAACAATAAATCAAGGAGTTCTAAAGAATCCGAAGACTCAGAAGAAGATGTTGAAGAGATAATGGCTGATGAAGTTCCCATAGTTCCCATCACTAACAATGCTTTAATCCAAAGGGAACCATCAACTTCGCAAGGGGAACCTTCATCTTCAACAGAGAATATCAATCAAGATCAATCTGTAGGATGTTCTCAGACTAAAGAGGAACAAGTACAAGACAGTCAAAGGGAAACTCCTCGTGAAGTTGAAGACATTCCATCAAATGTTGATCATCATTCATGTCTACACATCTGGACGAGAAATCATCCCCCGACCAAATAATGAGTCCCTCTGTAGGTATACACACTCTCTCTTCTGATGATTTAATTAAACATTGTCATTATGAAGCTTTTATGTCCTCTACGGAACCTAGAACCATGAAATATGCTCTTTTGGACCATGGTTGGATTGTTGCAATCTAAGAAGAGCTTGATGAATTCAAAAGAAACAAGGTTTGGAATCTAGTCCCCAAACCAAAAGGGCATACCGTAGTTGGAACTCATTGGATATTTTGGAACAAGTTAGATGACTGAAGTGTGGTTATCAGAAACAAAGCCCGACTTATAACAAAGGCTTATAGTCAATTGGAAGGAATCGACTATGATGAAACATATGCTCCATTTGTAAGGCTAGAGGCCATACATATCTTCCTGGTTTATGCGGCACACAAAAATGTCAAAGTACATCAAATGGATGTAAAAAGTGCCTTCCTCAATGGAAAACTGAAATAAGAGGTATACCTACAGCAGCCTCCAGGTTTTAAGAATCTTAATCTTCCTCATCACTGCTACAAATTGGAGAAAGTTGTGTATGGCTTTAAGGAGGCACCAATAGGTTGGTATGAAACTATTCTAAGTTACTTATCAAATCTGGATACAAGCGTGGGGTCATTAATCCTACCCTGTTTCGATGTTCAAGTGAAAAGCATCTAATGCTTGTACAAGTCTACATAGATGAAATTATTTTCGGTTCAACTAATCAAGTCATGGTAGACGACTTCGCCAAGCTCATGACTAGTAGATTTCAAATGAGCATGAATAATGAGATTAACATCTTTCTTGGTCTTCAAATCAAGCAAGTCCCTCAAGGAATCTTCATTCATCAATAAAAGTATATTGTAGAGTCATTAAAGAAATATTCAATTGATAACTGCTCCTCAGTAAAGGTTCCTTTGGCCTTCGGCATTAAGATTACCGCAGACACCACTAGAGAGTAAGTTGATCCAAAACTATAACGAGGAGTGATTGGTTCTCTATGGTACCTGACCGTAAGTAGATTGGACATTATCTTTGCAATAGGTTTATGTGCCAGATTTCAAGCAGATACAAAGATGTTGCATCTACATGCAGTAAAACAGATTTTCAGATACCTCAAAGGATCTAAAGCTTTAAGTCTTTGGTACCCATCAGGAAACGACTTCAGTCTACAAGCCTTTATAGAATCAGACCATACAGGTTGTCGATTAGATAGCAAAAGCACTTTCGGAGGATGTCAATTCTTTAGTGGAAGACTGGTAAGTTGGTTTTCAAGAAAACAAACCTCTGTCTCACTCTCCACTGCAGAGGCGGAATACATTGCCACGGCAAGCTGGTGTTCACAAGTCCTCTAGATGAAAACTCAAATCATGGATTATGGATATCGAATGTTACTAATACCAATTTATAGTGATTCATAGAGTGAAATCGCTATATCACACAATCCAATTCAACACTCAAAGACGAAGCACAATTAACTACGGTATCATTTTCACAAAATCATATATTAAAAGGTAACATCGAACTTACTTTTATTCCATCCCATGAAGAAATTGCAGAAGTTTTCACAAAAGCACTTGATTTCACTAAACTTAATCGTTTATTAGAAATGCTAGGAATGATGAATCATGATCCACAGTTCTTCTTAAAAGGATAAAACGTGATGACCTCTGGTCTTCATATCTAACAAATAGATTTGCCTTATTCACCTCATTATATGGTCTTTGAAGCGTGTTTATTTGTCCACTTTTATTCTCTTTTAAGATTAACTCCTAAGCATAGATCTCATAAATGCCTCCTCGGTATCCTCTGGTTACCAAAGAGTATTTATGATTTATGTACACTCTAGATCATTTTATTATTTTTGTATCTAACCTCATGATCAACTCTCTCTGTAGTACTCAAGACACCGAAGTCCTAATCAATCGATCTCACTACAGTTCCTTCCTTTCAAGAACATGAAGTATGCTTTTTCCTGTTTGGCAATAAATAAAGTTTTTAAGTGTGCTATTTAATGAATTGGAGCATTTACTTTTTACAAAGGAATGTTTTTATTCCATTCATTAAATATGTTTGTCAAAATTAACGGTATCTTTTCAAAAACCGATCCATTTCCCTTTAAAGTAAAATAAAAAGAGATTTTATGTTTTCAATAAAAGATTTACCAACCCCAAATTGATGTGACTGTTCAATCACCTACTGTCAAGAGACACTTTTTTCAAAATGTTTTTACCGACGTCTCTAACAGTTACCCATACACCACTCCCCCCGATTACCCATTTCATCATTTCATCCATTTAATGCACCCATTTGACATTAAATGCGGGCCTTTTCGGATTCATTTTAAAATTAATTATTTTCAAAAACCTGATAAAACCCCTTTACCTTCATGATTACAGCTGTAAAAAGCAACAATTTACCCAATTGAATATCTTTTCAAATCTGAAGGTATAAATACCTTCTTCTTCTTCACAAGAAAGCTTTTTTGGCATTCTGATTCTCTACGGATCTTTCTCTCTATCCTCTTGCACAAAAAACTTACTAGAAAGTTCTTTAAATATTTTTTTCAATCAACAATGGTGAAATCAGACATTTCCAATACACAATCAAAACCAACCGATTCGACATCCACTGTGAAAACCTGAAGGCTAACATTGCTTCAAGCAATTATCGAGGAATCTTTCAAGATCATGACTTTTATGAAAAACCGATCAAGATCATGAACAGATACACGGAGAAGCACTTTCTCTTCAACGCATTCAACTCAGTGGCTGACATTGTTCCTCTACCCGTGCTATTCAAATGTGTTTCCTCTGCCCATCGACCAATCGATTATCCTGAAATCATCAACTTCATTCTTGCTGATGATTCGATGGTGACGCTCACCACGGCTAAATTTCTTAACTTAATAAATCTCAGGGTACCCCCAAACACAATTTTCAAGATCCCTTTAAATGAATAAGTATTCAAAGCCCTGTACCAGATGGGATATTAGTCCAATTTGAAAGGGGTTGCCGATTTCAAAAAGATAAAACTCCCAGCTGTGTGGCAATTTGTGTCTCACTATCTGATTCGATGCCTTTCCGGCCGAACCGGCGGCAGAGACGCCATGGGAAAGCAATTTTTGGCTCTTCTATGGAGCATATTCACCAGCGAACCAATAGATTTTGATTCAATCTTATGGGAAGACTTCTTGAATTATGTTGGAAGGAATGAACCATGATAGGGCCTCACTGAAGTCACCTCAACCAAATTCTGGACTCTATGCATAAAAGACCTTTACGCTGCAACCAACATTAGCCTAGGCCCGGACATCAACTTCTTCTTCCGTCGTGAACCCAAAAGGTACTTTCTTTCCAAAGATCAAACTATCTTTGTTCATATTAGACAACTTCCTTTATACATCTTGATCAAAGTAGGACTTATCACCCAATTGGTCTCTAACCATTTGGAGGCTACGAATGATATACTGCCATATCGTTCTACCCCGCCTCTCCTCCCCTCCTAAAACGATTTACCCAGTCACTGCACCCAAAGGAACACGGAGCAATCGGATAGTAAGGAAGAAAACCTCCAAAGCTTTTGCCATCACTAAAACAAAAGAGGAAAAGGTTTGCGGTTACTAAACCATCTATTGAGGTTCACACAACATCAAAACCTCACCATATTGCAGAACCTTTAAACGAAGAATAACTTCAAGATTCTCAACCTCTCACAAGGAAGCGAAGAGCTTCTATCACCTCCCCTAGTAGCCAAAAGTGTCATAAGGCTCATACCGGAGACTCTCAAAAGTCTCTTATAGCCATTGGACTCAACGCTAAGTCACCTAAACATACCTCACCCATCCACTCCGATTCATCAAGTGATTTGGTTACAATATATTCGATTGGAGATAGAACCCAATCAAGATTCCAAGTGGATCCTGATGTCGATAAACCTTTCAAGGTCTTCGAGATCAAATAAAGGCACAAATTTACCCTCGAAGAGATGAACTCCATTTGTCTTCACTTACACATACACCTCAAACACAATATGCACCATAGGGTCCTTTTTCAGCGACCCTAGCCATAACAGATCCGAGGCCACACTTGGTTTTAGACCAAGGATACCAAGGAAGATCCAGAAATCCTATACTGCCTACATTCCTATCAAGTGGATTAGGCATGGAGGGCCTCATTGGTCAGGGAACCATGAACCTGGGGGCACCCTAGTGGTATCTGGTACGAATTCTCATGTTTCAGGTGATAGTTGGACAAACTACAGACCAGCCTCTGACACAGAACTTCAAAAGTTTGAAGCTCAAAAACGAGCCATCAGAGAAAGGAAGGAGCAATCTCTGCTGATCCAATAAAAGAGAGAAGAGGCCAAATGTCTAGTGGCCTCATACTTATCTTCAACAATCGTCAACATGAAGAAAGCTCATGATTGGGCCCAAACCAAAGCTTCGATGGCGATGATGGAAGAAACTATATGCAAAGCTCACACCGGAGAAGGAGCTCAGACTGGAGGCGTACAACCACCCTCTCTTCCTCTAATATCTTCATCAACACCAAAAAAATCATTCCAAGGGAGTAACAAACTGCGACTCAGCATTGATCCACTTCTTGAACAAGACGACGACAACTATATCAAGGTGAACAAGGAACCAATGGCCTAAGATTTCCCTATGTTCATCAACCCCAAAGAGCTATTCTTAATTGAAAAAGTCTTCCGTCACAAGATTGAAAAACATCATAAAATGAAGACTCCTTATCTAAGGTTTTGCACATATCTTCGATCTCTTCTTGGTGACTTTTCCACCATTGATGCCGAGATTCATTCGGTGTTACAGGAAAAGTTGGAACTTCCACCTCTCGAACCCCCACAGCTCTTCACCGAGGGCATACAAGAACTAAGTCTAGGAGCCACCAACAATCTAGAGCTTGGCATTATTTTTCGTACAGCTAAGGGAGATCCAAAGAATTTTCTCCATGCTCGATCCTTCCACCATTGTAGCGAAAAGAAGCTAGAAGATATCCTTCTGCTAACCGGAAAATCCAAATACACAACGGAGGATGTCAAGTTTGAAATTCAAAGAAGAATCAAATGGGTATTTCAAGTTAGAGTTTTTGGTGGATCCTGATCAAATTCTTCAAACTCAAGTAGATGGTGAAAGTTGTGAGGTCACTTAGGGGGAAATTGTTAAGACATAAAGTGACCCTCGGTAGCTGAAATAAGAAAGCAATATCGCAGAGTTGATGATTCAAGGAACTAGAGAGGAGATAAGGCATACAGAAGAGCCTTCAAAGTTGTTGAGAAATACGAGAGAGAAAAAGTCTGTAGATGTTGTTATGTCTTTTCAATGATAAAAAATGATCAACTTTATCCTGACATTTCTTGGTGGACTATGCACATCAGTCATGGGCAATAGGGCCGCCCAAGCTACTCTTATTTATAATTTAATGTGTAAAGTTTTGTCCTATAAATACATGATCTTGTTGATCAATTTATGTATTCCACTTCAGACATCCTTTCTGTGTAATCGTTATATCAATACATAAGTCTCTTTATCAGGATTATCTTTCATAATTAGGTGTTCATCACGTTCTAACCTGGTCTTGAATGCAAGCCTTGTTACGATTCAACTAAAGTGTTATTTACTTGCTTTTGTTTTAAGTAAACTTGCTGCTATATATCTTCCTTATTATTCTGCAATCTAGTTATTGTTGAGCTTCACTAAAAGAACTATTAATTACGCACTTAACTCAATATCATTCAAAGAGTAAACCCTCTTTTTCTCAACAAAAATAATTATAAGTCACCCTAAAGCCTAGTAAGCGTAATTTTAATTACAAAGATTTCTAGCGAAAAACCTGAAAACTCATGAGCAAGACCCCAATACCGAGCGCTTCTTTCTTCACGACTATCTGCTATCCAAGAGCCTTGCTAAAATTGAGATTCCTCAGAACACTAAAAAATAAAGAGAATTAAGAACTAGAGAGACATGTGAGAAATTAGTGTGAAGAATGAATGGGGGTTGAAATCTATTTATAGGAATTTTAGGGGAGGCGTGTTGCGCGTATAGTCGGGGGGTGCATTGCGCGCTTCGTCAGCTGGCTCCTCTAAGACTCTACCACATGTTGCTACCGAATTTGTCCACCTCCCCTTTCTAGAAGATGTCACATATCACCTCCATGTGCTGCCACATGTCGGTGCCACATCACTTGGTCAGTGGAAGTCTCTAACTCCTCTTCGTTACGTGGCACCTCTTGGTGGTGCCACATCATCACTCAACAAGTATTTTTGCAGATCTTCAGACAACCATAACTTTCACATACGAAATCCGTTTTTGACGTTCTTTATATCACCAGAATCCTCTTAACGAGATCTACATCTTTTCTTGTGGTCTAAATAGCTAATTCATACTCTATTTTAAATTCATATTTTTTATAGAGATTAGGTTGTTAAATTTTGCATGAAATTCATAACTCCTTTATACGTACTCCATTCTCGATTGTTTTTATATCGACGAGTTCATATTCATTAGATGTTCAACCCTAATTTATATTGTTTCGTCTAAAAATCAACTGATTTGAATTTCGATTTTTGTTTCCACATTACTGCGCCGAAACTTTGAAAAATCATAACTTCCTCATACGAAGTCAGATTTGGATGTTCTCTATATGCTGACTCTCTCTTTTACAATTACTATGCGTTTCGTTTAAATTACTTAGGCTAATAAGTGATCTATCTCCGATTCACTTTTTATGATACGTTTTACCGTATAGGGAGTAACGCGAAACTTCGAAAAATCATAACTTCTTTTTACGAAGTCAAATTTAAGCGTTCTTTATATCTACAATATTTTGTGTTGATGTCTTCTGCAAAAATAGTAAAATGGAAGTGTTATAAGAGAGGTTGGCACCCCCACTTTATTTGTTTTAACTTCTTAGATTGATATTTAAATAAAAGAAAAAAATGTTTAAGAAAATGGAAAAAAAAACAAATTAAAATGACATATCAGCTTTTTTAAGTTTAAGAGAGACAAATTGCACGATAAAGTTCGTAGAAAATGACCACCTATCCAAAAAAATTGTGGTTTAGACCAAGCCCAAAAAAAAATACATACCATATGGATCATTTTTGCATTTTTGTGTTCAGTTTTTTTTCTACTTTATTTATGATAATTAAAACAAGATTTAATAGATTTATTTAAATATCATAAACGGCCCTCGAATGAAATTTCACAAATGGTCCTAAGACAAGTTTCATAAAACGGCAAAAATGATTATTATCCTAAATTTTTTCAACATAACGGATCCATTTAACGAATATCTACAATAAGGTCTGTTCACGTGCAAACCTTGCTCCAACGAACAATCAATGCAAAAAAAAAAAAAAAAACAAAAAAAAAACAAAGAACGAAAAAAAAAAAAGAAGAAGAAAAGTTTCTTAGCGACTAAACTCGGGAAATTTGGAAAAGAATTAGGACCATTTGTGAAATTGTGTTTGGTTTATTAACACACAAACTCACTTTCTTATTGAAAAATACTTTTTTAAAACTATATTATTATATGTATTTAGGTTTAAAGAAAAAATCATGAATTATAGTAGTTTGTATAAAAATAAAATATAGTTTATAATTTATAGTGTTCGATTGAAAATTAAACTAAAAATACCTATAATAACTTGACACATAGTCACATACAATTTAAAAAAAAAAAATAATAATAAAATAATAAAAAAATAAACTTCGCATGTGGTGAGTTGTTTCTCTCTGCTTGTTGTAGTGAACGGTATATCTTTTTTTTGTCAAACCGTGCGTGAATATAATTATTTAATTAAAATAATAACATTTTAACAAATTATGATTTAATATTTATACATGTAAAACCAATGTCAATACCAAAATAAACTTTATAGTTAACATATTAGTTTTATTAATTTTAATATATTTATACCATTAGTTATATCCACTATTAATTCATAACTTTATAGGCCATTTTGTGTTTTGTAAATTATATATCAAACATATATTGATTTCTATGTATATAAAAAAACAAAGTAGTATGAAAAAAAAATACTATAACTTTTGATGATTTTATAGAACATTTTAAGTTGAGGAAATTATATATAAAACGTATGTCGATTTATCAATTTCACTTCATCATCTTGTGATTATAGAAAGATACATAACACATAAACTTAAAAAATGATCTCAAATATTTATCAATCCCACTTCATCATCCTGTGATTATAGAAAAATGCATAACACATAAACTTAAAAACTGATCTCAAGTATACATTTACAAATATACCTAAATTTGAACATTGGTTAATATCTAAAACTTACATGTACCCACATAACTCTTCAAACCCTACAAATATAATCTATCTTTTTGTGTTGACATACATGCAATATGTAATGTACAAACTTCTTATATAGGCTAAATATTTCATTTAACTTATAAATTAAATAATATGATTTGAAGAGTTTTAAGAGTTAAAAATCATAATATTTCAATTAATCATAAATTAATTTGTATAAGTTGAATAGTCTTGGGAGTTTCAAATGCATGAGATTCAAGAAAAAATGGTATTTAGAGTTTCAAATGCATGAGGTTCAAGTAAAAAATGCTAGATTTATAAGATACTAGACGAATGTCCGCGCGTTGCGCAGAAGCATCTATATATAGCTGAAATCTTTACAAATATATGTTTTGAATTATATGATAATATATACATTTATTAAAACTGCATAATTTCAATCTTTTGAATGACCTCTATCTGCGGATTACTTATGAAGAAAATTAAATATAATATATGGTTTAATATTATTTATAGTTGTTATTATTTTTAATTCATTTTTAAAATTTATTTGTTTAACGTTTTAATTTCCATTAGTGTAATCATCTAAAACATCAAACAATTTTTTTTATTTTATTTTAAGGGTAACAATATAATCATTTATATAGAGTTATTTTTAACTATTTTTATTGTAAGTTATTTTAAGCTACTTATTTCAAAACTTTTAACAATTATAAAAATATCTTTAAGAAATATTTTAGTGAATTGATATTACAATTTAGTTTTTGTATTTAGCACTACAATTTATCACTTTTCATTATTCACAAAATATTTTTTGGGTTTTTTTAAGTGGAACTGAAATTTATATTGAAGTTAACCCTCTAATGTTATATTTAAATTAATAATTTAAGTATTTTGCCCATACAGTTCAAAAATTGTAGCTTTAAACTGATAATGGTTTACATACAACAATATATTAAATCTAATAAATTAAGTATAATTATGTTAAAAGTTGAAGACATAACTTTATAAGTAGAAGTAAAATATTATTTTACTATTGAAATTTAGTTTATTTTTTATTACACTTTAGGTTTGATACTTATTTAACCTTATTAACCAATTTATAATGATTTTTACAAAGACACTACAATTTATCACTTTTAACTATTTACAAAATATTTTTTGGGTTGTTTAAGTTGAACTAAATTTAATATTTAAGTTGATCTTGTAAGGTTATATTTAAATTAACAATTTACGTATTTTATATAAATTGATCAAAAGTTGTAGATTTAAAGTGACAATGGTTTACACAACATATTAGACCTAATAAATTAAGTATAATGTGTTAAAAGTTAAAAACAAACTTTATAAGTGGAAGAAAATATATATTTTTAATATTGAAATTTAGTTTATATATGATTACACTTTAGGTTTGGTATTTATTTAACCCTATTAACCAACTTATAATAATTATTAGAAAGAAATTGAAAAGTCATAGGAGTTTCAAATGAATGTGGTGAAAGGAAAAAATGCATGGGAGTTTCAAATGAATGTGGTTCAAGAAAAAATGCAAGCTTTATAAGTATATAATGATAATGATACTAGACAAATTCCCTTGCGTTGCGCAGCGAAGATTAAAAATATATTGTTAAAATATTAAAAAATATATGTTTAAAATGGTTATGTTATTGACATTAACTTTGATATAATATATTTACACTAATATATATATATATATATATATATATATATATATATATATATATATATATATATATATATATATATATATATATATATTATTTTGAACAATAATATTCATTGACATCAATCCACATTCCTCATTAATAGAATTAAATATAATTATCTATTTAGTATTTTTTTTTTAACAATTATTTTTGTTGATTAATTATATTTTTACTTATGCGATTATTTCCTAATTTTAATAATGATGTTCATTTAAAATACAATTTATTTATAGCTAAATGTAATTTATAATTTGATGTTATTATCATTAAAAATTGTTATTCATTAGTTTTAAACCACTTATTATTAATAATAAGTTAAAGAAGACTTTTAAGAAACACTTATTATTATTATTAAAATGTAAAACATACACTAAATAATAAAGTGATAAGATTGACAATTTGCATTTCAAAAGAGACTTGCATGGATAATATGACATATCCATGTAATTTGATTTTATTATTTATAATTATTGTTTATTAATTTTACAACCACTTGTTATTATTAATAAGTGAAATAATTTTTTAAAAAACATTTATTGTTATTATTAAAATGTTGAACATATACTAAAATATAAGGTGATAAGATAGACAATTTGCATTTTAAAAAAGGCTTACATGGATAATATGGATAATATGACATATCCATTATTTTTAATTAATTATTTTTTTGAAGCAACATGAGCATACAAACATGTATACAATAGTTAATTAAATATTATATATAATCTTCCATAACATATGATCAGTAACATGAATCTAATCTAATTTACATTAAAGTTTCAACTACAACATACAATGATATTCTTAAGATAATACTTAAATTAAGAAAATACAAAAAAGAATGAGTATATATAACAAACTTACAAATTAAAAACATCAAGATAATAACATGGCTCGAAAAATGGTTCAAAGCACTCAAACCAACACAAAAAACTTTAAACTTGTTTTCTTTGTAAATTTTGTATGTGATTTGTATTTGTGTATCTACTCAAAAAGATTGACATTTTTATAATAGAATATCCATTAATTGTTTATTAAATATATTATATAAGTTATAAAATCATTGAATTGTTAATCATTATTAAGAGACTTTTGAATGATATTCATTAAAATAGGAGGTTTCAAATGCATGAGGTGTTTGCAAATTTTTATAAGGATTTCAAATGCATGAGGTTTAAGGAAAAATGCTAGCTTTATAAGTATGTATGACTAGTCGAATCCCCGCACGTTGCGCGTGAATATAATTATTTAATTAAAATAATAACATTTAACAAATTCCGATTTAATATTTATACATGTAAAACCAATGTCAACAGCAAACAAACTATATGATTAACATATTAGTTTTATTAATTTTAATAAATTTATATCATTAGTTAGTTCCTCAATTAATTCATGATTTTATAGACCGTTTTATGTTGTGTAATTATATATCAAACATATATTGGTTCATATGTATAAAAAACAGAGTAGTATGGAAAAATTAATACTACAACTTTTGTTGATTTTATAGAGCATTTTAAGTTGTGGAAATTGTATATAAAACGTATGTTGATTTGTATCTAAAACAAATAACAAATAGTATGAAAATAAAAAAGTGGAAAATAAAAAAGAACAAATCTTTTCAAGAATGTGATTTTTTAATTAAAACTTACTTATATACTACTAATATAGCTACAATGGTTATAATAAATAAGTGGAAAATAAAAAAGTATTGCACATTAATAATCATAAGTATAAAAAACTTTTGAATGTAGTGGAAAATATAAAGGCAAATTACATTAAATTTGAAATAATAATTACATTTAAATAAAAAACTATTGAGTTGTGGTGGGTGTTTTAAAAAACTATTGAGTTGTAGTGGGTGTTTTAACAATTATATGTTTTAAAAACAATATTATAACTATTTATCATTGGAATAATAATTTTTATACTAATTTGTAACTAATTTTATAATAATTTAAAGTATACGATAAGAAAGATATAAAAAATTGTGTTTGAATCAAACTTAATTAAGTTTTTATTTAAAATTATTTTAAACTATACTTATTTTTAACTAATTCATAAATAATTTATTTGAATCTTTTTTATTTCCTATATTATTATTATTATTATTATTATTATTATTATTATTATTATTTCAAATAACAATAATTTATCAATATAATGTAGTCTATTATTTAGTTTTATGTTATTTTAAATAATTATTACTTTTTACTAAATAAAAACTAATTATTTGAAAATTTTCGTTATTATATTTAAAAAAACTATCATAATATTTTATTGTACTTTGATTTTTTTACCTTAAAGCTATGAAATATGCTAAGAGAATGAACAGTCCAAATAAAATGGTAATTTGAATTTCAAAACTATAGTAATTGTTATGTATTACGAGCAATCTTAAAAAACAATATGTTAAGATTGATTTAGGGGGCGAAGAGTGTTACACTTGAGATATATTTTGATCACTTATATTTTCTTATGAAAATATTACTATTTTATTTATTTTACTTTTCCTTTACGATAAATAAGGAATCAATGTTGTAAAACTCGCCGAGTTGTCCGATTACTCCTCCGAGTATTCGCTACTCGTCCCCTTGCCGAGGCGAGTTGCAGAATCCCGAGTACTCCCTGATTGGCCCTTTATTGAACTGAGCGGTATTGTAAAACCCAGTCAACTCAGTTATTAATATGTATAATATACTTAATGATTTATTATTTAACACACACACACACACACACACACACATATATATATATATATATATATATATATATATATATATCTTAATTTTTCAACAATTATTCACGAAGTAAGACCGTTATGCGTTTGGTTTTTCTGTATTAACATGTATCTAATTTTGTTATATATTTCAATCAACTTTTGATTTCAAGTTATGATTTTGACGTATATAATTTCCTTAAAAATATTTCTATATGAATTACCGAATCTGAGTACTTCCCGAGTACCCACAAGTACTCCCGAGTACTCGCTGCTTGGTAGTCGGCCGAACAGGTACCGAGTAACGAGTTTTACAACATTGTAAGGAATAGGAAAAAATGAAACTGACAAATGTAATAAGATAATTTATTTTTATTACTATAAAAACATTTAAAATTATGTACATCCATATAAGTTTTGGTAGAACATAAAGAATTCATTTTTATAACATACATAATTATTGGTTTTCAACAATAAAGTCATATCATATTAAAAACCATTCATTCTAATTTGTAATTATCACCAACAATTTGGAATAATAATTGTAAACTCCTTTTATCAAAATCAATTATAAAAAACTTCATCGATTTTATTTACAAAATAAATGATAGAAACTAACATAGTATATGCATAACATAAAATACATGTTGAGTAACGTTCTCTTATACATAAAATATATTTTCTTAAAATAAAAAAGAGAGAGACAACATAAAGATACATAAATGTTAACAAAGTTAATTGCTCTAACTTATAAATAGTTTGATGGTTGATTTACCAAAAGCTCATGAGAAGCAATTATCAATCCCACCTCATCATCGTGTGATTATAGAAAGATGAATAACACATAAAGTTACAAAATTATCTCAAGTATACCTTTACAAACATACCTAAATTTGAAGTTTGGTTAATATCTAGAACTTTACATGCACCCAATTTGAGTTTAAATGAATTTATATTTGGAAAAGTTGCAATTGCTTTCTTACATCCACGGAGCCACTCATATAACTCTTGAAACCCTACAAATATAATCTATATTTTTGTGTTGACATACATGCAATGTGTAATCTACAAAATTCTTATATAGAATAAATATTTCATTTAACTCATCAATTAAATAGCATGATTTGAAGAGTTTTAAGAGTTACAAATATTAATATTTCAATTAATCATAAATTAATTTTTATAAGTTGAATAGTCTTGGGAGTTTCAAATGCACGAGGTTTAAGAAAAAATGGTCTTGAGAGTTTCAAATGCATGAGGTTCAAGGGAAAATCTTAGCTTTATAAGATATATAGATAGATATAGATAGATAGATAGATAGATAGATAGATAGATAGATAGATAGATAGATAGATAGATAGATAGATCTATATAGATATTTTGTTTTTCATAAATTACAAGGTCTACTCGACGAGTTGGATGTCCTGACTCGTCGAGTAGAAGCGTTTTGGGACACGTGCTTAAGTGACCTACCCGCCGAGTCCAAGATAGGACTCCACGAGTAGGAGCTGGAGGATGAAACCCTAATTTTCGGGTTTTTACACCCTATTTAAAGGATCATAAACCTCCTTTAGCCCCCTTACAGCCTCTTGAGAGTCCAGCAAAACCCTGATACGTCTGTGTGCTTCTTCCTTGTGTGTTTCAAGTTTTGGAAGGTGGAGATTAGTGAGAAGAGCTTGGAAAGAAAGTGGCTAGAAGCAAGGAACATGTGAAGATCTGAAATCTACCTCAGTTAGCATCATTTGGAAAGTATTAAGTCGTTTCCTTGACCTCATTTCATTATGGATCTCTTTGGGCTAAAGATTTGGGCTTTTCTAGCATATTTAGAAGCTATTCTTAGGTATGAGCTAAGATATGAAGTTGTAACTTCAGATCTGAACTATCTTTGGTCTCTAACCCATAAAGATTTCAGCTTTAACAAGTATGAGCCTCTCATTAAGTGTAAAACTCCATTGCAAGCTTGGTTTTAACATTATCAGCTTTGCATGAACGTAAAGTTTGCAACTTTACGTGATCAACATGCCTTGGGAAGCTGGATCTGCAATATGGGACCTTAAAATGCCTTAAAAAGCATTTGAAGGGATAATTGACTGAATGGACTCGACGAGTTGCATTGTCAATTCGACGAGTCTGATGAAGATTGTTGTGCATGGACTTATACATGGAGTCGGCGAGTCAGAGGGGTGACTCGGCGAGTCAATTTGGGTTTTCCCGACATTTGGACATGCTTGAACCCGGCGAGTTGCAGGGAAACTCAACGAGTCAGTAAGGGGTTTAATGATTACTCGAGTTCTTGAAGGACTCGACGAGTCAGTGACTGCACTCGACAAGTCGGGTCAACATGGACTGTTGACCTTGATCGTTGACTTCGAATTTGACCAAGGTTTGACTATTTGACTTCTAGGGTATTTTGGGAAATTGGAAATTTACATATGGTTCTATGGTGAATATAGGTAGTGGAGTTTGTGACGGTGATCCGAGAGTTTGAGCCTATCTTTCGAGTCGAAAGTTTCGAGGTGAGTTATCCTCGATATATCAACATGATCTAAGGCACCAAGGTCGGCCCCTTTATGGATTGTATCCGGTTATGCCATGATATGTGTATTGGTTTGCATCTTGGTAGTTAGGGTGAGGTTATGTTTATACTTAGTGACCTTGTTAGGTCGGTGTCCTGGTTATAGGATGTTGCTATGATATATGATCTGTTAGATCGGTTTGAGTGTTATATATGTATGCTAGCATATGATAGTTATGTGCACATGTTTGTTTTGAATTAGGATGGGTTGAGGCGGTCCAGCTTTGTGCTGAAGGCCAACATACCCTGGGCGGACCGGATAGACTACAAACCCAAAAGGGTATGGTAGTCAGACCAAAGGCCCGACGAGCGGTCCGGATAGGCTCAAGGCCTTGCGAGGTGGTCCAGATGTGGCGAAGGCTCGGAGAGCGGTCCAGATAGACTAAAGGCCTATGAGCCGGTCCAGTCAGGTTGAAGGCTCATTATGCATGTAGTTTTGTGTTTGTTGATATGATATGATTATGGTTATATGAGGTTGGTATTTTGAGGGGCGGGTAACTCACTAAGCATCAAGCTTACATCTATTGATTATTGTTTCAGGTACTTCTGGTGATAGCAAGAAGGCGAAGGCATGATCGTACCGCTCCTCCTACTGTTTTGATTTTATGATTTGATACTGGGATACTCTGATATTTATTATTCTGAAAACAAACTTTGCAATGTTAAATGGTTTTAAGTGTTTTTAAAAGTTTTAAATTGGCTTGAATAATATGTGTATTACAAGTTGGTATCAGAGCCTTGGTTTGAGTGAATTAGAGGAACATTCATGTGAATCCAGTCTGAAAATCAATGAAAGATTTTCAAAATGGTTTTAAATGGTTTTCAAGATAAGTAAAGGAGGATGCAGGGTGTACGATCAGTCGGAGCCAATAAGTAGACCCCAAAATACCATACAGTTATTTGATTATGTGATATTTTAGAACAACATGCTAGTACTAGGCTAGGGATCTTTAGGAATTGCATGATAGAATTGTCTGACTATATGATGTCTTCTAGCCTAGGTTTTCCTTTATATGATATTGACAACATTAATGTAGTTTCTTAGTGTATGTAGCATGGCCGTACATAATTAATATCTTATAGCATAAGAATGTTTGATTTGGCCTTATGTTCTGTTCTTATTGATCAGGGGCTTAGGGTAGGATCAGATATTCAAAAGTCTATAGGGTCCAATGTTATGCATGACTAGCATACACTAGTTCTGCAAGGTTGGTGGAAGTTTCATGAATGGGTGGATTGTATGAGGCCGATAGGTCAGTTGTGAGACAATTAGCCTTCCACTAGGAGTGACATTGAGCGACCACCATATGCATGTATATCGTTAGGGTGTTGTGGTGATACTTGAGATTAATATGGGTAGGTGTGGAAGGTAGTATGGGCCCGTACTACTAAAAGCACAAGACCCATACGCATAGCAAGGAAGTCACAACCCCTAGGGTTTAATCGAGAGTTGGTTCCCAATTATTTATGCTGGTTGTTTGATATCTTCCTGTTATATTTTCAGTATGGTGGTTACGAGGCGTCTTGTGACTGGATATGGATTCAGATCAGGGCAGGGCGATCAGGAGGCCCCAGCAGCGCCTGATGTTATCGGCCAGGAGGGGCCAGTGTTGACAGAGGATCAAGTCAGGGAGATCATCTGTGAGGAGGTGGTCGAGATTGTCCAGGGTTAGATACTGGAGTTTTTTTGGGTTTATCAAGACCGCTATGATGGAGTACTTCAATGACAGATACGCAACCCTTGCGGAGACGGTTGCCGTTGCAGCTGCATCGGGTGTAACAGTGGCAGGAGGAGGAGTAAGAGCCAGTCGGGGCTTTCAGTATAGGGACTTCGATAACACGAAGCCCCCTACTTTTGATGGGACTAAAGACCCCATAAAGGCTATGAGGTGGGTTTCTAATGTGGAGGGGTGTTTCTTTATTTGATCGTGTCCTACTGACCAGAAGGTCAGGTGTACTCTGAACCTGCTAAGGTCCGGGGCCAAGGACTGGTGGAGATTAATGACTGGGTCATACAATGATGATCAGAGAGCTTCTGTTACTTGGGAGCAGTCCAGGGTTATGTTCCGTGCCTGATACATTCCACGGGTTGAGCGGGAACGATTGGCTCAGGAGTTTTTGTGTTTGAGACAGGATGGGGAGTCGGTGATGGAGATCACCCGTATGCTCACAGAGAGCACAATGCTCTGCCCAAAGTTTGCTTCCGAGCGGGCTCAGATGACTCGTTCTCTGAGCATGCTCAATACGGACATCCGTCAGTTTGTTGCCATACATTGATGTGATACTCTACTGGATCTACATGAGGCGTCTAGGCGGAGTGAGTTAGTGTAACATACACATTCAGTGATCATGTATTGTAAATTATAAAAGTCAATAAAATTATGAAATTCTATGTGAATTTGAATGTTGAGTTCTAACAGATGGTTTTTACTAGAAATGAAGTAAAATTATGTTTAGAATCACTCATAAAATATTAGATGTCTTATGAGATTCCAATTAAAAGCCAAATAGTGAAATTTAGTGAAAATATAAAATTTGAAATAAGTAAAGTTTTATTTTTTAATGTTGTAGATAATCTCGTTAGAAACATTTAGGCAAAAACCTCATCGAAATCTGAGTTATAACGAAGAAGTTATGACCAATCGAAGATCCGCGACAAAACCGGCACGGCGCCGAATGACATAAAAAGTGAGTTTTTGATAAACTAAATTTTAGCCTTAGTGATCTAAATGAAAGTTGCAGTAGTTGTTAAACCGAGAATTTTCATAAAAAGAACATCCAAATCTAACTTCGTATGAGGAGGTTATGATTTTTCTAAATTTCGGAATAGCAATAGACAGTTAAAAACTCGAAAATAAGATCGAGCAATATTTAGCCAACACAACCTAAATGAGAATCAAAGGTCTGGTCAATAGTAGTACAACAGTAAAAAAGTATGACAAAAACGAATGTCAGATGAAGAAGTTATGAATTTTTAACGGATTTTCTTGTCCCCGTCTGTTAAAAATAATAATATTAAAATTAAAATCAAAATTAGCCGACAGAGTCTAAAAGAAAGTTGTAAAGCATAATGTTACCTACGCGTGCATATAAAGAATGTCAAAAACGGAGCTCGTATGCGAAAGTTATGAATTTCGGAAGTTTTTGGCTCAAAAATCGAGAAATCCTTGAAAACCGAGAAACATCGCAAGAACAGTACCCAGACACGTCAACCAGATTCTCGCATGCGTGCCCCATGTCGGATTGTGATACGACCAAAGGGAGGCCCAACCGAATCATGTCACGTGTCGCATCCGTGTCCGCCTTGTGTCCGAAGCAGTTTAATCACCGATCACGCGTGCGACGCGTGCCAGGTCCGGAAGTCCGAAGCGCACACCTGTTCCAACCCTCGCATCCGAGCCTCGCATCTGAGCCTCGCATCTGCACCGCGTGTCTTCATCTCCCAGCTTCGGATCCGAGGCTCGCAACTATATATAGAGGTTGCGAGACCTCCTGGGTACTTTTGGGAAAATTGCCATTTTTCATCCTAAACTCATATTTTCACTATTTCCACTTCCTCCGAAGCCCCGAGATCACTTCCAACACCCGAAAAACGCCCCAAAGTGCCCGGAGACCCCGAGAAATTTATCTTTTTGATTTGAAGCTCTACCTTCGCAAGGACCGGTTTTCAATAAAGCTCCCGATTTTCATAGAAGAAACATTATTATTATAACGAAGTGCTAGACAAATTACTATTTTAACCCCTGGTTATTTCACGGTGAGTTTCAATATATAGGAACAATTGTATGTTATGTGCTATATGTGCTATGTCCTTTTAAGCTGTTATTATTTCCGCTATTTATGACAGCAAAGTTATACCCTTTACCATGTGATCACTGAAAGGACTTAGATTCATAGTGGTACTGGTATGTAGCCTCTGACCATGTAGAACATGTCTCTGTAAGAGAATGACTTCTATTCTATGGTATTGGTAGATGGTTAGACGGGGCTACTAGCCTAAAATCTACCAAAATGTTAATCAGAAATTGTATGTCTTCTATGCCATTTGGGCCGAAGCTTTATTTATGTATATCAAGTTTGGAGATTGTTATGTCTCATTGATTGTATATCTTTGAATTAAATCATTGATTAATATGGAAAACTTGTCACATGATTCACATATGCCTTTGTTGTTCCTTGTTCCTCTTTGCTTCTGTCATATTGAAGTATATATATGGCATAACGTTATATTGCATCTATTGTTGAACTTACTAAGCGTCACTGCTTACCCTCTCAATGTTTAACAAATTGCAGGAGATAAGTAACCAGTATAGTCATATACTTTTGGAAGGTTTAGAATAGTTGTAATATTATTTTATTGTACTTTGTATTTCTGTATGTATAAAACTAGAGTATCCTGGGTAGTATTGTAATATATAACATAGTCTTAATAGTCGGTTTGTATCCAGCCGTTTGTAAATAAATTATCAATTTAAAATATTATTTGTATATATGCATGTAGCATGTTTTGGAGTAACAATTGTTTTAGTATTATGAAAGTGAGGGTCTTTCAGTTGGAGACTGAGCTGTAGTTAAGGGGGCAGCGACAGGCCCCGACACAGTCTCAATCGGCACCGAAGTGGTCTAAGACCGCTGATTCGAGGACCGGGGGTCAGCAGAACTGCACTTGTGGAAAGTGCGGAAAGGGTCATTCTGGAGTTTTTCGAGCGGGTAGTGGGTGCAACAAGTGTGGCAAGGATGGGTACTATGCTAGGGACTGTCGCCAGTCTGCCCCTATATCGGATATGAGGATATGCTATCACTGTTATCAAGTTAGTCACGTGAAGACCAACTGCACACAGCTCGCAGCCAGGCCGGCGCAGGCTCCAAAATCAGCTACATTGAGGATTGTGGATGGGAGGCCAGTTAAGGCAGAGCCTCTGAAAGCTTAGGGGCATGCCTTCCAGCTCACAGCCGAGGAGACCAGAGCAGCACCAGATGTGGTTCCTGGTATGTTTCTATCCTTTATCTCATTTATTATATATATGTTTTTTGCTTATCTGTTGTACCTGTGATTAGGTATGGTTTTAGTGAACTCCTTGCATGCATTGGTTTTTTTTTACTCGGGGGCGAGTCGGTCTTTCGTGTCTCATACATTTAGTAGGGAGTTCAGTGTGCCAGCAGGCAAGCTAGAGTGTCCGTTGCAAGTCTCTATCGCCAACGAACACGGAGTTTGTGCTTCTTCGGTCTACCGAGGATGTGATTTGGAGATCTTCAGAGTGTCCTTTCCGATAGATTTGATCCCGATTCCCATGGGGCGGTTTGCGACATTGTGGGTATGGATTGGCTTAGTCGATTTGGTGCCATGATAGATTGTGAGGGCCAGTGGGTGGTAGTTCGAACCCCAAGTGGGGGAGAACTGATCGTATATGGCGAGGGGACCAGAGTGGGATCAGGATTTTGCTCAGCTGCCAGGGCTCGGCAGTAGATTCAGCACGAGTGTGTGGGTTATCTAGAGTTTGTGGTGGATACGCGGGTCAGAAATCAGACACCAGTTATAAAGGGTCCAGTGGTTAGAGAGTTTGCTGACGCATTCCTGGATGAGTTACCAGGGGTACCTATGGAGAGGAAGGTTGAGTTCCAGATCAACCTGGTGCCGGGTGCGGCTCCTATCACCAAGGTGTCGTACCGGTTGGCGCCACCCGAGATGCAGGAGTTGTCATCACAACTGCAGGAACTGCTGGGCAAGCAGTTCATTCGACCTAGCAGTTCTCCATGGGGAGCATCGATCCTCTTCGTCAGGAAGAAGGACGGTTCACACTGGATGTGCATTGATTATAGGGAGTTGAACAAGTTGACGGTGAAGAACCGTTATCCACTCCCGAGGATAGATGATCTCTTTGATCAGTTACAGGGTGCATTTTGGTTCTCCAAGATAGATTTGAGGTCGGGGTATCATCAGGTCCGGTCAGAGAGGAGGACGTGGAGAAGACCTTGTTTCGGACTCGTTATAGTCATTACAAGTTCGTGGTGATGTCGTTCGGGCTTACCAATATGTTAGTAGTATTCATGTACCTGAAGAATCGGGTCTGCAGACCAATGCTTGATCGCTCGTTGATAGTGTTTATTGATGGTATATTGGTATATTCCAAGACCCAACACGAGGCGCACCTCAGGGAGTTATTAGGAGTTCAGAGATGATAACAGTTGTATGCTAAGTTCTTGAAGTGTGCGTTTTGGTTACGAGATGTCCAGTTCCTCGAACATCTCGTTAACCAGGAGGGGATTCTGGTCGATCCGACCAAAATCAACGCAATCATGCAGTGGGAGGTGCCGAGATCTCCTCCAGACATTAGGAGTTTTCTAGGATTAGTAGGGTACTATCGGAGATTTGTACGGGATTCCTCTAAGATTGCAATACCCCTCACTCGTTTAACGAGGAAGGGGGTAGATTTGCGGTGGGGCCCTAAGTAGCAGAGGTCATTTGAGACCCTCCCTCAGCGGTTGTGTGAGGCTCCAGTTTTGACACTCCCGGAGGGCGTTGAGGATTTTGTGGTGTTCTGTGTTGCATCCATCACAGGCTTGGGGGCAGTCCTTATGCAGAGAAGAGGAGTGATAGCCTACGCATCGCGGCAGCCAAAGTCGCATGAAACGAGATACCCTATGCATGATTTAGAGTTGGGAGCGGTGGTGTTCGCTCTCAAGATATGGAGACATTACCTATATTGGGTCTATTCTACCATCTACACGGATCACAAGAGCTTGAGACACATCATGGATCAGCCGAACCTGAACATGAGGCAGCGTAGGTGGCTGGATGTATTCAAGGACTACGATTTCAAGATCCTTTACCACCCTGGTAAAGAGAATGTGGTGGCGGACGCTTTGACCCACAAGGTAGCTGGGTCTTCCACCCCAGCGATATATATGACGATAGTGGTGGAATCTCCACTTGTGAGTTTGATCAGAGATGCTCAGGTTGAGGGCATGCTACCAGAGAATTGGAAGCTGGAGAGAATCAGGGGTGAGAACACCCGGTTTGTGCAGGATAGTCGGGGATTATTGACCCGATGCAGTCGGGTATGGGTTCCGATGTCTGGTGGAGTAAGACAGACAGTCATGGAGGAGGCTCACAATTCTCACTTCTCTATTCTCCCGGAGGCCACCAAGATGTACACAGACCGGAGTTTGAGTTACTGGTGGCCATATATGAAGTAAGAAATCGCTTAGTATGTCAAGAGGTGCTTGACTTGTAGGATGGTCAAGGTCGAGCATTAGAGGCCACATGGTATGCTGCAGCCCCTAGAAATTCCCATGTGGAAATGGGAATAGATCACGATGGACTTCATTACCAAGCTGCCAAGGAAGGCAAAGGGATTTGATGCTATATGGGTCATCGTAGATCGATTGACCAAGAGTGCCCATTTCTTGTATATACGGGATAGTTCGTCAGCCGAGAAGTTGGTCGACGCGTACGTCCGCGAGATCGTTGGTCGCCATGGGGTTCCGGGCTCCATTGTTTCCGAACAGGATGTTAGATTTACCTCCCGTTTTTGGCAGACGTTCCACGAAGAACTGGGCACACAGCTGCACTTTAGCACAACATTTAATCCTTAGACCGACGGTCAGAGTGAGCGGACCATTCAGACCCTCGAGGATATGTTGAGGGTGTGCGTCACTAACTTCGATGGGAGCTGGGATTCCCACCTACCCCTTACAGATTTTGCCTACAACAACAGCTATCATTCCAGCATTAGCGCCCCGCCTTTCGAGCTGTTGTATGAGCGGAGATGTCGCACCCGGTTTGTTAGGGTGAGGTTGGACACAGTGTGATGGGACGGATGGACGTAGTCTTGCATATTATCGAGAAGATTCAGCAGATTAAGCAGCGACTGCAGATAGCTCAGAATCAACAGAAGAGTTATGACGACAGACGCCGATCTGAGTTAGAGTTTCAGGTCGGTGGCATGATACTCCTGAAGGTCTTGCCCTGGAAGTGTGTGATCCTCTTCAGTAAGAGGGGGAAATTGGGTCCCCAATATATTGGGCCGTGCAGGATCGTTGCCAGGGTTGGCAAGGTGGTATACAGGTTAGAGCTACCGAATGAGCTCAGTCGGATCCACATCACCTTTCACGTTTCGCAATTGTGGAATTGCATTCTAGATGAGGAGGCGATAGTGTCATTGGATGACATTTAGGTCGATGAACGTCTGAATTATGTTGAGAGACTCGTGGCCATTCTGGAGAGAAAGGTGAAGGTTTTGCAGAACAAAGAAATACCTTTGGTAAAGGTACAGTGGGAGCACCGAAGGGGATCCGAGTGGACGTGGGAGATGGAGGAGGGGGGTGGGAGTCCCGCACTCTCTCTCTTTACTTGATTAGGTGTTTAGTTTTTATTTTTCTTTTCTTGATTTCAAACGGCTATATAGCCATTATATACAATTTTTTTCTTTCCCTTTTCTTAAACTATAAATACTACAACATTCTATCTTTTTTAACCCATAACCTATATTTCTCTCCAAAAAATATTATTGAAAATGTCGTCATCTTCATCATCCGATTCGACGGCTGTAGAGGATGCTAAGTTTATCGGTTCCGTCATGGTGAAAACGGTTGCATACTATCAAAACTAACCAGCCGAAAACATCACGTGCACGATCTAAACCAAGAAAGTCGCGGTTGCGTAGAAATAACGAAGTCGGACACGATCGCCTTATAGAAGATTATTTTGCAGATGACACCATCTACGCTGTAAAGTTTTGACGTCGGTTCCGGATGAGGAATGAACTATTCTTACGTATTATTGGCGATTTGGAAGGCCGCTTTCCATATTTCCAATGGAAAATGGATACAAGTGGCTAGAAGCAAGGAATGTGGGAAGATCTAAAATCTACCTTAGTTAGCATCATTTGGAAGGTATTAATTCGTTTCTTGACCTCATTTCATTCTAGATCTCTTTGGGTTAAAGATTTGGGCTTTTCTAGCATATTTGGAAGTTATTCTTGGGTATGAGCTAAGATCTGAAGTTGTAACTTCAGATCTGAACTATCTTTGGTCTCTAACCCATAAAGCTTTCAGCTTTAACAAGTATGAGCCTCTCCTTAAGTGTAAAACTCCATTGCAAGCTTCGTTTTGACATTGTGAGCTTTACATGCACGCAAAGTTTGCAACTTTACGTGATAAACATGCCTTGGGAAGCTGGATCTGCAATATGGGACCTTAAAATGGCTTAAAAAACATCTGAATGGATAATGGACTAAATGGACTCGACAAGTTGCATGGTCAACTCAGCGAGTCCGATGAAGATTGTCGTGCATAGACTTATACATGGACTCGGCAAGTCAGAGGGGTGACTTGGCGAGTCAATTTGGGTTTTCCAGACATTTGGACACGCTTGAACTCGGCGAGTTGCATGGAAACTCGACGAGTCAGTGGGGGTTTTCACGACTACTCGAGTTCTCGAAGGACTCGATGAGTCAGTGACTGCACTCGACGAGTTAGGTCAACATGGACTGTTGACCTTGATCATTGACTTCGACTTTCACCAAGGTTAACTATTTGATTTCTGGGGCATTTTGGGAAATTGGATATTTACATGTATGGTAGATTCTAATCTTCTTGGAATTGCACGGGATGAAACCAGTCAGTTCAAAGGCATTGTTGCCGTGATAGATTCCTTTAAAGCCAAGAATGTGATTGTTATCTGCGAGGACACTTCATATGTGAGAGAAATGGCTACTTATATGGCTAGAGCATTTCAAGAGAAAAACATACATGTTACGCATACTAGCCTAATTTCAACATCTGACAGCAACCAACATGTCTAGGAAGAGCTTCATAAGCTTCAAACTATGCAAGACACGATGTTTATAGTGCATACACCACCTTCTCTAGCATCCGATCTTTTCTCCATTGCAAAAGATCTGGGCATGATGGGTGAAGGATACATGTGGATTGTAACAAGTAAGACTATGGATTTGTTGGATTCCATGGATGATGAAGTAATCGAATCAATCCAGGGAGCTATGGGTTTCAGATCATATTTTTCATCAGCAAAGGAGCTTCACAACTTTGTTTTGAAATGGAGAAAATAACATTATGTTTTGAACCCATTTATGTAGTTTAAGGAGGTAGATTCTAATGGGATATGGGCATATGATGCAATTCACGCACTAGCCATGGCTGTTAAGAGGGTACAAACTAGAGAATTTGCTTTGAAAGACTTGGGTACCAATATTGGCACATCACTACTTTTAGACAAGATGTTAAGAGTCACCTTCCATAGTTTAGGTGGTGAATTCAAGCTTATGAATGGGAGGATCATTTCCAATTTCATGGAAGTGGTGAATGTGATCGGTAAGGGTGATAGGAGGGTTGGGTTCTGGATGAGGGCTATTGGTGGTGGGTTTGTGAAAGAAATAAAGAAACCAAAGTCCTCTTCGAATCAAGGCCTTGAAATTATCATCTAGCCAGGTAGGACTACAAGCATTAATCCAAAGCATATGAAGCTACAAATAAATGGCAATAAGAAGCTGAGAATTCTATTTCTAGGTTCCAGTAGATTCCAGAATATAACACAAATAAGTGTTGATCCAAGAGCAAATGTATCGGTTTTGATCTGGTTCTGTGGGGATGTCTTCAATCCTGTTTTAACTCCTTAGACTATGGAGTCAGCATTGAGGTTATTCCGTTCTCTTATAAGGATGAAATTACTTAAAATGATGCGATAAAAAAATCTATCTTAAGGTACGTATGTGTCTTTTAGCACAAACCTGCAACATTAAAAGGCTCTTTATCATATTATTTGTAGAACAACATACAGATTAGATGGAGGCTTTTAGCTAATGCATGAGATATGGGGTTGTATCAGGAATATGATGCTACTATCGGGGAGTTTATAATCATATCAAATAGATCTCTCTATGTTGACTTCACATTGCCCTTCACTGATCTTGGAGTTGGCATAATATCCCGAAACGCCAAGGACAACATGTGGATTTTCTTAGATCCTTTCAGTGCAAATCTTTGGATCACAACTTCTTGTTTCTTTATCTTTTTAGGGTTTGTGATTTGGTTTATCGAACATCTTACAAATGAAGAATTTCAAGGTTCAGCACCACGGCAACTGGGAACAACCCTCTAGTTTGTCTTTTCAACCCTCGTTTATGCTCACAGTAAGCTCTCCAACTCTTTACACTCTAATCTCAATTTATTTAAAGATTTGATCTTCTTAAGCACCCATAACATCTATACCATAGATCTGTTGGGAAGATGAGTTGGTAATTGAAAACTACAAGGGAGAAGTTGCAAAGTAATCTATCAAGATTCGTGGTTACTGTTTGGGTATTTGTAGTGCTTGTTCTCACGTCAAGTTGCAATGCAACTTTGAGTTTACTTTTAACTGTACAACAGATTTGAATGAAGGAGATCTCCACCGGATTCTTCCATGGTCTTTCCCCTTTAGGCGTTGTCAATAACAAATTAAATGTTGTTGAGGCCTGGTCAGAGAAACTATATGCACCTGAGGACTATTCTAAAGCATTAACAACTGGAAAAGTTGAAGCAATCGTTGTTGAGATCCTTTACATCAAATCATTTCTTGGAATGTATTCGGGTGTTGATTTCTCCTTGATTGCAACAACACCTACCACCAACGGTTTTGGCTTTGTAAATATTTCCAATTGGACTAAAAAATGACCACTTTTTCCCTTCTAAATAGTCTTCTTGGTGTACATATGCATCTTCTTAAACACATTCTTCTTGTTCATTTGTACAAGACTAGTAGAAGGTATCGAGAGTTGGACATTAATGATATATGTTTTCATTAATTTGTTTCAGATGCCACAACACTCCTACAGTTCAACGCAACTCGAATTCAGTTAACTAGAGAGCATCTTCTCAAAGTCATAATAACAATGGTAATCATTTTATGAGCTTTTGTCTTTCATTTGTTCTTATAAATATAGTTTATTTGTGTTGAGTGTTATATTATTTATTTTCTAAACTAAGCCTTATTTCACTAGATTCTGGATTATATTTGTTTGTTTTTGGATAGGGAATTGCTAGCATTGATTCAAGAGTATGAGATACCATAATTTATTCAACATATCATGTCTTTTTATTTTATTTTATTTTTATATGTATGTTTTAACTTTTGTTCATTACTTTATGTTTGGCATGTACTTAGACGTATTTAATATTTATGTAGATATTTAATTCAAAAAGTTAAAAAAATATTGATGAAAAACAATGAAATTTTGATTATTTTCAATGTGCTACAATTTAATAATTCATTTTATTTTATATTATAGATGAAATTGTATTATGGCAAATAAAATTGTCACTAGAATCTTAAAATATGTAACTAAAAGTAGTGTGAATTTTTTAAATCACATGAGCTTTTAATGACACAAAATATATGTCACAAAAAATTTTATTCTGCTATGACACATAAAAAAATGCCATTATTTTTTATTGTGGTAAATAAAAAGTGCCACAAAAATCTTAAAATGTGTAACTAAAAGTAACAAATTATTAAATCAAATCAGATTTAGTGACACAAAATATGTGCCACAAAAGAAATTTGTTTTACTGTGACAAATAAAAAAGTGTTACTGAAAACCTAAAATCTACAGCAACAAAAACAAAAAGTGCCACTAAAAGGTTTTAGTAGGAGTATTTCTAGTGGCATTTATTAAGTGTGGCGCTGATTCTTTGAGAAGCCTTTAGTGGCATTTTTTTGGGCTTTTAGTGGCACTTTTTGTATGCCACTAAATAACATATTTTTTGTAGTGGTTCTATAGTGAATATAGGTGGTGGAGTTTGTAACGGTGATCCGAGAGTTTGAGCTTATCTTTCAAGTCGACAGTTCCGATGTGAGTTATCCTTACTATATCAACAGGGTCTAAGGCACCAAGGCCGGCACCTTTATGGACTGTATTTGTTTATGGCATGATATATTTATTAGTTTGCATCCTGGTAGTTAGGGTGAGGTTATTTTTATGCTTAGTGACCTTGTTAGGTCGGTGTCCTGGTTATAGGATGTTGCTATGCTATATGATCTGTTAGATCGGTTTGATTGTTATATATGTATGCTTGCGTATGATAGTTATGTGCACATGTTTGTTTTGATTTGGGATGGGTTGAGGCAGTCCTGCTTTGTGCTGAAGGCCAGCATACCCAGGGTGGACCGGATAGACTACAAACCCGAAAGGGTATGGTAGTCAGACCGAAGGCCCGACGAGTGGTCCGGATAGGCTGAATGCCTTGTGAGGCGATCCAGGTAGACTGAAGGCTTGCGAGGCGGTCCAGTCAGGCTGAAGGCTCATTATGCATGTTGTTCTGTATTTGTTGATATGATATGATTATGGTTATATTAGGTTGGTATTTTAGGGGGGGTGTAACTCACTAAGCCATCGAGCTTACATCTATTGATTATTGTTTCAGGCACTTCTGGTGATCGCGGGAAGGCATAGGCATGATCGTACCACTCCTTCTGCTGTTATGATTTTATGATTTGATACTGGGATACTATGATATTTATTATTTTGAAAACAAACTTTGTACTGTTAAATAGTTTTAAGTGTTTTGAAAAGTTTTAAATTGGCTTGAATAATATGAGTATTACACTTGGATTGGGGAACCATAGTACCGAACTGGATTTAACACGTTTCATAATACGGCCTAGAATGTATATATCGTTGACTAAGTGGTTATTAAAAAAAAAGTGGTTATTTTTTATAGAATACAATAAAAAATTGGTTAGTTCACTTAATTTCCTATAAAAAAACAAAATATAAAATAAACATTCAAAATGTATTCGAAAAAAATGTCAAAAAAATTAATAAATGTTCTCGAATAAAATGTCAAAAAATTTAAGAAATTGATTTGAACAAAAACATCAAAAAAAACATATTAAAAAAATTAAACAATATATTTGAACAAAACATCAAAAATAAATAATTCATATAAAATATAAATAAAATTAAATAAAAAGATAATAAACAATAGACAAAATTACATAAATGTTCCGTGCGACTTGAACAAATTACATAAACGGTCCCTATAACTGGAAAAGTTTACACCGTTTGTTAAAATGACCATTTTTGCAATATTTTGAAACCACAATGACCATCTATGCAAACAATTGGTCATATAGACTAAAGTTAGTTTATTTTGTTAACCATAACGACCATTTATGTAATTTTGTCTAACAAAAGTTGTATTATTTCACCTATCACATCTACAAATTAAATCAAAAATAAGATTAGGCGATTATTTTTTATTTTTTATTTTTGTGAATCTCATATTTACATAATTGACTAATTTACTAAGGGCGGACGGTATGGTGAGCGGGGAAGGCCGCGAGAAACGTCCCGCATGGAGAAACACCGCACCAAGGGTGATGGAAAGGAAATGTTGGAAAGAGGTGGGGGGAGGGAGTCCCGCACTCTATCTCTTCACTTGATTGGGTGTTTAATTTTTTTTTTCTTTTCTTGATTCCAAACGGCTATATAGCCGTTATATACAATTCTTTTTCTTTCCCTTTTCTTAAACTATAAATACTACAAAATTATATTTTTTTTAACCCATAACCTATATTTCTCTCCAAAAAATATTATTGAAAATGTCATCATCTTCATCATTCGATTCGATGGCTATAGAGGATGCTAAGTTTATCGGTTCCGTCATGGTGAAAACTGTTGCATACTATCAAAACCGACTAGCCGAAACATCACGTGCACGATCTAAACCAAGAAAGTCGTGGTTGCGTAGAAATAATGAAGTCGGACACGATCACCTTATAGAAGATTATTTTGCAGATGACGCCAGCTACACTGTAAAGTTTCGACGTCGGTTTTGGATGAAGAAGGAACTATTCTTACGTATTGTTAGCGATTTGGAAGGCCGCTTTCCATATTTCCAATGGAAAATGGATGGAAGACGGATAAAAGGTTTCTCTCCCATTCAAAAATGCACGACTGCAAATTCGTCAGCTAGCATACGGCATGGACGCAGACAAATGGGACGAGTATTTTAGGATGTCAGAGCGTACCGTGCGGGAGTATGTGTACAAGTTCTGCACAACAATCTGTTTGTTTTATGGGCAACGATATTTGCGCAAACAAACTATCAACGATATCCACCAATTGTACACGGTACATGAAGGCAAGCATGGATTCCATGGAATGCTAGGTAGTATCGATTGCATGCATTGGACTTGGTCATTATGCCCCAACGCATGGTGTGGTCAGTACATGAGAGGCGACCACAAAGAGTCGACGATCATTTTAGAGGCTATCACATCACATGATCTTTGGATATGACATTCATTCTTTTGTCCAACTGGTGCAAACAATGACATCGATGTGCTATACCAGTCACCGGTATTCAACGATATCTACCTTGGAAAGTCGCACGATGTACGTTTTCAAGCAAATGGGGTAGCATATAAGCGTGGATACTATCTTACTGACAGTATATATCCTACCTTGTTTGTTTTTGTGAAATCGTTTACATGTCCTAACGACCCGAAAAGTAAAAAGTTTAAAGAGGCACAAGAGTTAGCTAGGAAGGATGTAGAGCGAACATTTGGTGTACTTAAGAGACGTTCGCAAGTACTGACGGTCGGGGCAAGGTCATATGAGGTGAAAATGTTACATCACATAATGTATACATGTATCATATTGCATAATATGATTCTTGAAGAAGAAGGAAAATCGATATGTCGGTACAACGAAAATTAAGTTTTGTCAAATGTCGAAGGAGTAGCCGTTGGTACTCAAGAGTATAGTGTGAATAGAAGAGAAGTACACAATCGCAACATTCATCACGCCCTTTGTGCTGATTTGGTGGAACACATTTATAAAGTTCATATTCAGCCCCCGTTAGAGTTTTCTCACGATGATTTGTTTGACGAATCAAACGAGGATTCTGATATGTTCGTCGAGAGTAAAGATTCCGACGACGAGAGTGACGCTGGGGAGAATGATGAAAACGATCAAGACGATGACGAGGACGATGAAGGCGATGACGAAGACGATGATTCTGAATGACGTATTTTGGTTTAAATAAAATTAGGATGTTAATTATGTTTTCTATGTTGTGGGTTGTTTGATATGTTTTTTTTTTTTTTTTTTTTTTGCATTTTTTTTTTATTTTTCTATTTATTTAAATATTAGGTTTAATGTAATTTTTATTTTAATTAATGAATTGTTTTTTATTTTTAATTAAATTTTATGTTTAGTATTACTTTAAAAATTATAAATCATAAAAAAATTAATTTTATTTAATAAAAAAAATGAGGGAAGGATTCTCAGCTATTCCTTAGCCAGGAAAAAAAAAAGTAAAAAAAATGGATCCCACAAAAAATAAGAAAAACTTCCCCCATACTCTTCGTCTAATACCCATGATAAAACATTTCTCGAGTTGCTAAAAACACGAGGGACATTATTACTGGTAGGGAAGTCCACGTCAACTTAATTATGTTCTATATCTTCTTCTGAGTAATGATATATATTTTAATACTTTTAGATTGACTCTGTATATATATTTTTTCTAATGGATATAAATATTTGTTATTCCTTCTCTAATCGTATTCTAATGGATATATACTTTAATACTTTTATAGTTGGTTAATTAATTATAAGTATTGTTTGCTTTTTGCGAGTACTTGAAGTTAGACGACCATTGATTGGCTGACCGGATACCTGAGAAGGGCGGCGCTCTCAAATCTGAATCTAAGTTTGGTTTGTTATAATTTGGTCCTTATAGTTTCATTTCATTTTCAAAATGATCCTCAGAAACCTCTTACTAGCTACCAAAATCTTTTGTCCTAATTAAATCATTAAGAAGTCGTATTTTTTTATTGCAAGAATATTTCTGACTTTAATGTAAAATAGATATATAGTTTTATCAAGTTATATGCAACTAGCTATAGGGTAGATCTTATCCGAAAAATACAAGTATATAACTAATGAAGAGGTAAAGCATATTAATGAACTCATATGCAAGTTGGCATTATGCATATGACTTTCGAAAAAAGAACTATCAACAGCTTCATAAAGGTTACAAAAGTTATACGTATGGAAATTATATATCATAAGTTGTTTAGTGATGTAAATTTATGTTCTATGCTATTATTATCTCATCGATTATAATTATTAGTCTCGTGATGAGAACTTAGTCATGGATGTACAAATTTCTATGTAGGAGTTTCATGTTTCAAACAGTGACAAACACAAAATATTAATAATGCTCCTTGCTCTATATACATCTCATCGTCATTGGAAATATTCAATATAAACAGTACAGATGCTAATGCAGGGGCTTCTCATTGATTTTAAGGTTGTGTGCGAAAAATAAAATTGGACCCCTCCTTTAATGTATAAACAATTTTCATTAATACTACGATAAATCGATAATTGTTAGAAACAACGTTGTCCATCAACTCTTCGTATAAATACTCATAAATATGTTGTTCTTAATAGATATCATTTCCAAGCTATTAAGTATTTCTTATAACATTGTGGGTTGTAAGTAGGACTTTAACAAATTTAAAATTAAAAAATTGGTTTCTATAGACGCCAGAATAGTAATCATGACCTTATTTACATTAATTGCATTAGGAAAACAACTCACTTTTTTCATATATTTTGAAACATATGTGGGGTTAGTAGTTTCACTACATACGAACTCATCAATCAAATTTAACTGTAGATAAAGTTCATTGGCGTCGATATCTGATTGTTTACCATACTTAAGTGCGTCTTCAAGACGGCTACAATACAACTTAATATCTTTGTCATCAAATTCCTTAAATATTTTTTTGAAGCAAAAACCCACTTTTTTCATACATATTGTATTGTTCAAATATTATTTTAAAAGAAGTCATCGCTTGAAATTGAAGCAATCGAAGACACAAGCCACACCATAACTTCATCAATTCTGAAATTGAGACACAATAGGTGAACATTGAATTTTTCAGAAAATTGATTCTGATTTCTAAAATTGAAGCACTCTAAAATTGAGTGATTTTATTGGATTTTGAAACTTACCATTTTAATTTTTTAATTAGATGGTGCACTGATTTTAAAACAATTAGTTAATCAATAATCAAACACAACTAACTTTGGCCCGGTGACAAAACCTTTAAATCAAATTTGGTTTTAGGCTTGGATTACTAGACTACTGTGACAAATCGCATGTAAAAATTAGGCTCATGTAGGAAATGGGTTATGCCATGTTCCACCTAGTATACCCTCAATGACACTCATGTATAGATGATATAATTTACTTAACTTTTTAAAATAATTCTTTAAGAAACTAAAGATATGGGTGGAAAAAGTAGTTGTTGAGTGTTGCAACTTAAAAGCCAATTATTTGGGTGATGTGTTGGCCAAAGCGTAAAAACTTGGTGAAAATGAGGGACACATGTTGTTTTTTAAAGTTAATTGCCACCTTTTTATTTGAAGAAGTGGTTGGAATTTGATTGGTTCTCCAATTATTGGTGCTTAAAGTAATTCCATATAGATTTTGGTACTACTGTTACAATTCAACCAACACATCTTTCAGACTTCTGAATATTTTATCCAACGCAGCCTTTTACGTGTTCTATGATACAATACAACTTTATTGTTTTATAGGTATGTCCTAACTTCACCATTGAAAACAAAAAGAAAAGTAAATTGCAATAATCATCCCTCAAGTATTACATAGTAATCAAGTTTCGGCCAATAGCTTTTATATTAAAATTAAAATTGTTTTGAAATATCTGCTATTAATCGATATATAACAGCATAACACACACTAAACATGAGGTGAAATTGAGTTCCATACAAAAAGAGTTGTCAATTGATTAAGTTCTATAAAGAAATAAGAATGAAAAAGAAAACATGAATTGCTTATGTGGGAGAACGGTCGTAAAGAAATTGTTCTATAGTACGAGATGATGACTATTTCATTTAAAGTTAAAAAGAAAAGTCCTAGAGATTATTGGACTTGAGCCATTTAAAAAAGGGAGAGAGACTATTGGACTTGAAGATATGGTCCATTTTAACAATAAGAATTAAATTGAAAAAATAGAATTGATTTAACTCTTTGGTACAATAAAACTCAAATGAAAGTTTTATTACTCTTCGGTACTACATATATATATATATATATATATATATATATATATATATATATATATATATATATATATATATATATATATATATATATATATATATATATATATATATATATATATATATATATCTTTTTGGGAATTAGTTATCTTGGTTGGTTATAATAAACAATAAAAAGGAAATTGTTTTGTATGTTTATTCTTTTCAAACATGTTTTACAATATTGTCAATATTCTATAGATATTAATATATCACAATATATATTTTTTTATATTATAAGTTTTCATGTTTTCAATTACGTTTTACAAATTATTTTTTATATTTTTCAAATTAACATTTTATATCTATTTTGAATTTTATAAAAAATATCTTATATTTAGAAAAATAGTCCTAGTCTTATCTTATAATATAAGTTACACAAATATCAAAACAATCTCAACATAGTATCATTTAAAAAAAAATGATTATTACACCGTTTGCAGTTACTCGTTGGGTTTTGTGCGAAAGAAATTGTCCTTTTCATGTCTCGAATGGTTGGTGTTAACCAAGTTTTGTCATTCAAATGATTAGTAAAGTATTATTGTAAAATTCTATTAATTTTAACTACTCAATTTTTATCAAGAAAGCTAACAAAAAGCTATATAAAAACCCGACAATTAGAAAGTAATATTGTTAAACTGATTTTGTAATCAGAGAGCCTAATTTATATATATACTAATTTTGAACTACCGGATGAATAGTTCTTGGCTGTGATTGAACCAATATTAATTTTTTTTTTTTTAATTTTTGTTTGACTTTAACCGTCTCCTCTGACATCTACGTGTTCATTTTGCATTATATTCTTCTGCCACCGTAGACACGTGTTTGATTTTTATGTTTTCTTATAGACCTTGCCACCGCCTCAAATCCTTTCATCTTCTTCCGTCTCACTTTTTTTCTTTCGCTTTCTTTCAGCTCCAGTCACGATAGGCGAAGCCCCTCAGCAGCGGTGGTCCGAGATGGAGATTGAGGGCAGCAAAAGGTGGCGATTACATTAATTCCTTTTCTCTTAAGCAGGAGTGGTCACCGTCAATTAGATTACTACCTATCCGCTTTATCGACGTTTTCTCTGATTCGGTTTTTGATTAGGGCTCCACTAATAGCAAAAAAAGAAGACAAAGGTTCGTTTTCACAGGTACATCTTCCAAAAGGCCGCCATAGCTTCGTCTCTCACTTCCGGTTTCTCTGGTTGTTCTGATCAGATCTCCGATTTCCGGCGCGTACGTGTTTCGATTTCATTGGCCAGCCTCACTTTTCCGTTTTCAAATATGCCGACCTGGGAAAGCTCTTTGGAAGCTTTCGAAGCATTTGTCAAATTGACGAGGGATCAACCGATAGACGCTATCAGGTACTTATTTCCATCTTATCTGTGCAATTTAGTACCACCATCATCGCAGACTGCTCCAGTTCGTCTCAAAGCTTCAATCTCCTTCTTGATTTTCTCCACCGCTATTTCCCCCTGTTTGTATACAAGATCAAACTGACTTCCATAATCTATTTCTACTAATTCTACGGTGGAGCAAGGTTAATTGCAGATAGAGGAGACTGGTGACTATGCCTGCCAGATGTTCGACGCAATGCCCCACTGAGACGTCAAGATGGAGCTTCCACTGTCTCAGCCCATGACAGTGCTTGCTTTATTGGTTGGCAGCTTGGTTATGTTTCCTGTGTTTTTAGGTAATTTCAATCTCTAATTCTTTCTTCAAATTTATATTTCAGTATTACCCGATCAATTGTTTTTATCCTCTACTTTTAATTGCTTGATCAATATCGAATTATAGTTTACATGCGTTACGAAGGTGTTGCTGGAGGAACTGCGTCTGGAAAAACAACTGTCTGTAATGTGATTATATCAATACTCCATGATCAAAGAGTTGCTCTTGTCAATCAAGCAAGACACAAGCTCTATTCACACTAAAACCCTACAAAAGGTTGTAAAGTAACATGCTTTAGATGCTACAAGTTACATGGTTTTCTATGATTATTGATTAAACTCTAATTCTAGCAATGCTAAAATTTAGTTCAAGTACTTTAATCAAGTTCAACTCTTTATAGGATTCATTTTATCGTTCTTTGAGTGATGAGCATTCAACAAATGCACAAGATTACAATTTTGATCACCCTGGTAGTTAACTTATTCATCTCAAAATTCCTAATACTACAATTTTCTTAAACATTTTGAAACTTTACACTATGTCATGATGATTTATACAGATTCTTTCAACACTGAGCTTCTCTTATCATGCATGGAAACATTAAAAAAGGGACAACTAGCTAACATTTCAGATTATGATTATATGATCCATAAGAGCAGTGGATCAATTCGCATGGTATGTGAGGTTGAACTGATTATGTTGATCATGAACAAATTTTAGTGTTTGAAAAAAAAATTGATCTTTGAGTTAAATGTAGGTAAACCCTTCAGAAGTCATCATTCTTGAAGTAATTATTGTCCTTCATGATAGCAAAGTTGGAGATATGATGAACATCAAAATCTTTGTTGATTCAAATTCATTACTTATCATAATTTATTCACGTTGATCTTCATGTACTTGTAACTAAAATAAATTCAAACATTTAAGATTCTTTAATAAATGTTGGATTTCCTATAGAAAAAGGAAAATCAATGTGAGAAAAAAAAATAGAATGCAAAATGAAGTGAAATTTGCATGGCCAGATACTATATCACATTTCATTTTACTATAAAACTGATACTTTTATTCACATGTTTATTATTAGATTTTCATTATTTGATAACAATTTTACATTTCATGAATACTGAATACAAATTCTGATGTGCGATTAGGAAGGAGGATAAAGCGTGACACCATTGAGAGAGGCAGAAATATTCAGTACATGCTTGACCAAGTTAGTAGAGCCCTCTTTTTGCTTAATGAACATTATGCAATAACAAAATGAACTTTATGGAAAATTGCACTTGGTGAATGCATCCGCTTACAACTCTCACATATTAAAGTATTACTTATCTTAATAATAAGGGATTTTATTATCTAAGTTGCTACTTTTCTATGGTATATTTAGATTGGGAAAATAATGCTTTATACATTAGACCATGCTGTGATGGATTTGACAGGGGTTAGTGATCCAAATTCATATTCACCCATTGATGAAACTATACCCGAGTCGACAGACGATTATGTGTCAAATGACGGTTCTTCCCTTGAACCTTCACCTCCCCCTCCCCCATCAACTTTTAACAGCCGGGATCCCAATGATTTACTGGTAATTTTAATAATTGGTAATTTTTATTTCTCTTTTTTTTGTTTTGTTTAATGAGAGTGTATATGGGTTGCATGGAATCAGGACATGTTATTTCTCAAAAGTAACCAGAGTGGTGGAAAACTTTGTATGCTGCTCTATGGAGCCTGCTTTGCAGTTGGAATTTGGAAGCTCTTCCATGACAAACTCAGACTGTCTCATTTGAGGTAATGATATCTTATTACTTTTTTTACTATAAAACCAGCTTAGAAAAGTTTGAATTATAGTGTAATTCATGAAATAATTAAGTCTAAGTGATTTAACTTCCATTAATGTCTTCATTAATCAGGAAACCTATGGAGAAAACATGGGACGATGTGACACAAGAGAAAAACTACTAATTTAAAGGTTATATTATATGATTGTACTTTTAATTTAAGTTGTTAACTCTACTAACAGATTTACTTCCACTCTTTATATTGATGATGATTTATACCATTTAATGCCTAATACAATGTGAACAACTAACCATAAGAGTACCATGTAGAAAATATGAAATTTAGGACTTTATGTGGGCACATATGATTTGTATTTCAAATGTTGATTACATGTAAGAGATGATATAATGTGGCGATGTGAAAATCTACCAACATATTGCATTGTATATTTAGAAATACCAGGTATAACATATAGAGCAGTAATTTGATACTTTGTATAATTAGCAACATTTAACATTACATTTTTGTATAGCAACATATGAAAAATTAGAGCCAATATATGTAAAGCATTGTAAAGTTTGTTGCTATTTACTGTTTTTTAATAAAAGGCAATGAAATACCCCCAACCCCCGCAACTCCAACACCCGCAACGTGGGATTCTTCCCTAGTTAATAGTAATTTTCTGATTTCTAACACCAAAGAAAGAAAAAAATCTTTAATAGACTCCACTATTATATCATTTATCTTCTTATTGTCACCAAAAAACTTAGAGTTCCTAAATCGACAAAGCACCCACCAAGTCACGAACACTATATCTTTAAGAGCATGTTTGTTTGTAGTAGATAGCCAATCCGAATCGATCCTTATGATGAAGTCCATAATCTTTGGCAAAAACTGATGCTTGTAAGTATATTCATTTAGCAATTGCATTCGAAGTTTGTGTTGCAACCTCACACTTCAAGAAAATATGATCCTAGTCTTCCACATAGATAGAACAAAAAGGGCAAAGAACCAATGAAACATCAATGCCTCCGTACTCAAGATTTGCCCTAGTAGGCCATCAGTTCAACAACACTCTCCAAACTATCATGTAAGATTATACGATTCCATCTAATAGGATGTGTTCCATCTATTAACTAGAAGTTGTTAATGTAATTCATCGTAGCATGAACTATAAAATTGCATGAACGGTCCAAATCCTAAACCTACTTGTCACTTTGATCACTAAGATTAACATCTTCAAGTAAAAGAAGTAACTCCATGGGTTGATTTGTTTGAGACAATCTTTTTTCCTTTATAATGAAAATAATCTAGGAAATCTAGTTTTTAATTGCTTCTCTCCAAGGCACATATCCTTGCAAAAACTAGTATTTGCATCATCTCATCCTCGTTTTCTAAAGGATATATTCTATCATATCTTCTATTTTTTTTCCTTTGTTTGAGTTTCCTAGTTTATTCCTCTTTTCTAGCTAGGTTCTCTTTTAAATGTTCAGCTTGTATTCTTTCTCCATTCTATGAAACAGAAACTGGTTTGGCTTAAAGAAATTTTCATGGTATCAGAGCAGGTTATTTGCATCCGATAACCAGATCATCACGCCACCATGAGCGGAGAAAATAGCGATGGAGGAAAGAAACAGGAAGGCGAAGCCATTGACACCAATTCGCCATTGTACATTCACCCATCTGACTATCCTAAGCAGATGCAAGTGAATGACATATTGAACGACAACAACTACAATGAATGGAGGCAAGAGATGATTAACTTTCTCTTGGCGAAAAACAAGATGGGCTTCATCAACGGGAGCATCAAGAAACCGAAAACGAACTCACCCATGTACTGATGCACATGGCCTGGATCCGTGCGGATGCCATGGTCAAGGGCTGGCTAACAACGACTATGGAAAAGGAGATACGCACGATCGTGAGATACGCTAACACCTCGTCAAAAATCTGGAGAGATCTTGAAGAAAGGTTTGAGAAAGAAGGCGCACCAAGGGCATACGAATCGAAGCAACTATTAAACACAACCCGGCATGGAGGTATATTTGTTTCAAATTATTATACCAAATTGAGATCTGTTTGGGATGAACTCCAAGTTGTTTTTCGATGCACCTGTTCAATTGGAAAGCAATTGAATGAAGTAAAAGAGAAAGAAAGAACCTGTGAATTTTTAATGGGACTCGATGATGAATTCTCTGTCATTCGAACCTAAATCTTGGCCACAAAACCAGCACAATCTCTTGGTGCGACTTATCATTTGGTAGCCGAAAACGAGCAGCAACGGACAATTATGGGTGGATCAAAAAGGCCGGGGTCGGAAGCCGCTTCCTTTCAAGGCAACTATGGTGCTGAAAAAACGCAGCGACACTCACAAACCAAGCAAACTAATCTGATGTCGTCTAAGACAAACACCAGGGCCACAAGAGCTGATAAAGAAAAAAAGAAAGAAAAATGCAGTTTTTGTCAAAGGGAAGGACACGTGAAGGAAGGATGTTTAAAACTGAATGGTTATCCCGAATGGTGGCCTGGAACGAAGAACAAAGAGAAACCAAAGGCTGCGATGGCTGCCAGCCCTGTACCCGGTCTGACAAATGAGCAGTACCACATGTTTGTTACCCACTTCAAGGACAACGGAGGTATGGAAAAAAATACGTCTCAGCCAAGAGCCAATATGGCAGGTAAGGTTAACAATTCTAATAGTTAGGTGGTCGATTCGGGTGCCACCGAACACATGATCTATAAAAGAGATTTTCTTAAAAACGAGAACCACAACCCAAAGGGTACACCCGTTGTTGTTCCCACTGGTGACAGGGTACCTGTTGTGGGTGAAGGAGATCATGATCTTGCTGGAGGGATTAGAATTCGAGGAGTTCTACTTGTGCCAAGTTTCAATTATAATCTTCTTTTGGTTGGTAGATTAACCAATGAGCTTAACTGTACTGTCACTTTCTTTCATGGTTTCTTTGTTATGCAGGAATTGGGGACGAAGTGCTTGATTGGAGTGGGTAATCGCGTTGAAGGATTGTATCGCATGGGGGCAATGAAGACAAATAAAGCTCTCTTGACAACCTTCGAGACTTGGCACAAGATACTTGGACATCCTTCATCCAAGAAAGTTTCTCGTTTAGATTTTATTCCTTCTCATAAGAACATTTTAAATTGTGATGCTTGTTTAAAGGCAAAAAACACTAGGCTGTCCTTTCCCACTAGTGAAATAAAAACAATCTCTTGTTTTGATATGATACATTGTGACATATGGGGGAGATATAGGACTCCCTCAACTAGCAAGGCATTTTATTTTTTAACTATTGTTGATGACTACAGTAGGACGGTTTGGACCTTTTTACTAAAACATAAGAGTGAGGCAAGCACCTGCCTCATGGATTTCTATAAGATGGTCAAAACTCAATTTGAAAGGCAAATCAAGCGTGTTAGATGTGACAATGGTGGCGATTTTGTATCTAATGCCATGCATGATTTTTACGCCGAAGAAGGTATCGTTTTAGAAGCCTCTTGCCCCCACACCCCGCAGCAAAATGGGGTGGTCGAACGTAAGCACCGCCACCTTCTTGAGACCACAAGGGCCTTAAGGTTCCAAGCTAACCTACCTAAGAGTTTTTGGGGTGAGTGTATTTTGACCGCCACGTACGTGATAAACCGAATGCCCTTAAAAGTCTTACATGGAGCCACTCCTTGTGAACTTCTATTTAATGAAAGACCTTCCTATGAACACATGAGGGTTTTTTGCTGTTTGACTTATCATCGTAGCGTGGAAATAGGGGGTGATAAACTTGAACCATGTGGAAGACCCGCAATATTTGTCGAATACCCACAAGGTACCAAAGGTTATAAAATCTTCGATCTAGAGAATAAGAAGATCATTGTTTCAACAGACGTCCGATTTATTGAAGATCAATTTCCCATGCACACCGTTAAACAAAACAATAACTCAGAACTTGATGATTTATTCCAACAAGAAAGGATACTGATTTGGTGCAACCCACTCCTCACACCAATCAACCCACAAGTTACAACAATGAGGCCTAAGTCTCCTCGCCAGAATCGCCTAGTCAAACCCGACCAGCTCACGTCCCAAGCCTACATTTCGCTGTGCATCAGGACCACATACCAAGCCCACATTCCACTGAGCAACAGGTACACACACCGAGCCCAGACAGCTCCCCTAATCGTTCGGAGCCAACAAATGGAGTCCGGCCCACTCGCACGTGTGTCCAGCCCATCCGCTACCAGGACTACGAAATCAATTTGCCCCCATCGATCGATCATGCACCTCCCACTGCCGGTCACACTGCTTCTACGGTACATCCCCTTTCCAATTTCATCTCATATAATAATTTTTCTTGTTCTCACAAGGCTCTTCTAGCTGCTATTGTTACCCATAATGTGCCCAAAAGTTTTAAACAAGCAGCTTAAAATCCGGAATGGCGTGATGTAATGAAAAGGGAAGTTCAAGCGTTAGAAGCAAATAACACCTGGGAACTAGTTACCTTACCGGAAGGAAAGCGTGCCATCGACTCCAAGTGGATCTATAAAATGAAATTCAAACCCGACGGATCCATAGAAAGACACAAGGCTCGTCTTGTGGCAAAGGGCTACACACAAATGGAGGGCGTCAACTTCCATGATACCTTCGCCCCTGTGGCCAAATTGGTCACTGTTCGGATTCTTTTAACTTTAGCCGTCAAAAACAACTGGATCATTCACCAATTGGATGTGAACAACGCGTTCTTTCACGGTGATCTCGAGGAAGATGTTTACATGAAACTACCCTAAGTGTTCGTTAAGGAAGGCGACAATCGGGAGTGCAAGCTAAAAAAATCCTTGTATGGCTTGAAACAAGCTAGTCGAAACTGGTATTACAAATTCACGGTCGCTTTATGAGATATGGACTTCAAACCTTCACATGCAAATCACTCCTTATTAGTCTACATAACCAAGACCAACTTTGTTGCGGCTCTCATCTATGTCGACGACGTCATTATTGTTGGTAATGACACAACAAAGATTGAGAGCACCAAATCCGACCTTGGTGCTCGGTTTAGCATTAAAGATCTTAGTAGCCTAACGTATTTCTTAGGCATCGAGGTATCACGTACCAAAAAAGGATTAGTTTTGAGCCAAAGAAAGTACACCTTGGATATTTTGGAAGATGCAGGCATGCTTGGCTGCAAACCTTGCAAGTTTCCAATGGAACAGAACCTTAAACTTGATATAGGAGATAAGGAAGAACGTGTTGACCCCAACACATATCGTCGTCTTGTAGGTCATTTACTCTACCTTCAAGCGACACGTCCACACATCACTTACTCAGTAAATGTTCTGAGTCAGTTTGTTTCAGACCCCAGAACTAATCATTGGCATTCAGCAATGCATGTCTTGCGATACCTCAAAACGAGCTTGGTCAAGGTATTCTTCTACCCCGAGAAGGGTCACTAGATTTGATGGCTTATAGTGATTCTGATTGGCTTGGTTGCCCCTACTCTCGACGTTCTAGGACAGGTTATTTGTTGCTTTTGGGCGGTGCACCTATTTCATGGAAGTCAAAGAAGCAGTCAGTTGTGTCCCGGTCCTCTGCTGAGGCAGAATATCGGGAAATGGCCACCACCGTGAGTGAAATTTAATGGGTTCGTTGGTTATTGTCGGGACTTGGCATAAATGTTCGAGAAGCCACTCCACTCTTTTGTGACAATCAGTCCGCCAAACACATTGCTCACAACCTTATCTTTCACGAAAGAACTAAACACGTGGAGATGGACTGCTTCTTTGTTCGTGAAAGAGTAGAGACCAAAGAAATAGCTCCAACTTGGCTCCACACTCATCATCATCTCGCAGATCTTTTCACCAAGCCACTGGGTTCAGACAGGCTACACTCTCTTCTTGTCAAGATGAACATTCGGAATCTCCATGCTCATCTTGAGGGGAGTAAAGGATATATTCTATCATATCTTCTATTTTTTTTCCTTTGTTTGAGTTTCCTAGTTTATTCCTCTTTTCTAGCTAGGTTCTCTTTTAAATGTTCCGCTTGTATTCTTTCTCCATTCTATGAAACAGAAACTGGTTTGGCTTATAGAATTTTTCATTTTCTCAAATTATCATGTAAGATTATATGCTTTTCAAGCATTGGATTAATACACCAAAAATATATTCCAAGCAACACTTCCACATATTCGAACTGCCATGAACCAAAATCATGCACCTCACTTTGGGGAGAATTAATGACTTGCACTAAATCGTTTTATCTTGGGTAATAAATCTGCATCTCATTTTGAAGCGACATACTAAATGTCGGCAAGTTGCCATCATCAAACCCTCATTTATCTTTACTCTTTAGAAGCGAGGAAGCCTTCCTAGATAATTTTCAATCATCTGCTTAACCACTCTAAAAAGTACGACTCTAAACGTCTCTAGTAATTTAGTAACAATCCTCCCTAATAAATCAAAATAATTTTGCCATGTGTCGCTCTCTCATTAACTTGGACACATGTCATTTTTTGGTATTTTCGAATAAATGTTTTTTCCATTTGTCATTTTCTCATTTTTTTTTTTAAATATTTTTTTAATTAAGACATCATTTTTACACCTCAATTAATAATTGACTTAATTAAAAATAACCAATAAATTACAATGTTACTAATCATATAATATCTAATATGTTTCCATTTAAATCCAAATTTTAAATTTTAAATTTCAAATATGAAAATTCAAATTTAAATGAATTTTTATCTAACCCTTCATATTTAATTTTTTTGTTTTATCCAACCTGTATAAAATACAGGTCTTACAACTAGTCTTTACTATAAAAAAAATATATATAGGCATAGAATACATATCAACAAATTCCGAGACCAATTTGAGCAACATCAATCAAATACCCATTAATAACGTTTTTTCATTCCAAAAAGATAGTGCCTTTTTTGTTTTTTGTTTTTTGTTTTTTTTGTTTTTGTTTTTTTTATGTTTTTTTATTTTATTTATTTATTTATTTATTTATTTTTTGTAAAATATGTTTATACATATAAGCCCAAATTGAATTTCAAGGTAAATAATAGTCCATTTGTAAAGTTACCCCCACTAATCTTGCAAACCGTTAGCATCTTGTTAGCATCTTCTTAAAAGGGACGCAGAACCTATACAAGTTTGACTTTTTGAATACCTAATTTCAAACCCAAATCCAAATAAAATCACCCAACACTAACGGTATTCAAGATATTTTCGAAATGATTTGTACACAGTAGTTTTTATCCGTACATAACATTTTATGCTTAGTAGGGTTGTACAATACAACATTTTAAAACACAAATTGTTGTGTGTGGAGAAATTTTGTTGTGTACAAATCACCTCCCATTTTCATGACACCGCTCACATATAAATAAAACATCATCTGAATTAAAATGTAAATAATACCTGGACTGGGTGTTACATACAGTTTATTATTTGTGTGCTTATACGAGAAGGAAGTGCATCAAGGAGTCTAAAAGGGAAAGCAAACTTGTCGATCTTGGGTCATCATCTTCTTGGGAAGCTCTATAAGGTAAAAAGTTGCTACCTCTTGGTTTGCTTAGACCTCATCTTGGTAGCTTTATGATGTTCTTTTGTCCCAAAAAGTCCTATTGTTGTGCATGTTTGGTGTTGGACGTTTTGGGATGTCCTTTCAGACCCTAGGAAGGGTTCTAAGCTATAAAAATGAGGTTTATTTAGCTTGTTTCGCTCCATGCTTCTTATGGAAGGTCTTAATGGGTTAAGACCATGTATTAGGGACTTTTTAGACGTCTAAACTCATACAGTTGGAGACTTTGTGACTCTAAGGTACATTTGGACCATGGATCTAAAGCTTGGGCTTAAGTGCTTAAGCCATTAAGCACTTATTGAGGTTTTGGTCTCTACAAGGGTACGCCCCGCGTATCAGGAAGTACACCTTGATTACTTGGTCAATGTCCCCGTATTTCAATCAATACGAAGCTTTTGTATGTTGTGCGTACCTCCGAAGTGCACCCCATGTACTCGCATGGTTCAACTATTTGCGAGTTAACTCGATTGAGTTGACTCGGTTGGGTTGACTCGGCTGGGTTGACTTAGTGGGTTTATGGATTTTGACTAGTTGACCGAGTTGACCGATTTTGACCAAGTTTGACCTTTAAGGGTATTCTGGGTATTATTAGGTTTTGATGGAATTGGTCACTTGGTGGTTGTAGTCATTGAGTTGTGAGGTGAGATTCGGAGTCAGGCCTTACCAATTATATGCTGCTTGTGAGGTGAGTTTTCCTCACTATACTTTTGTGTCGAAGGCACCATGACGGGCCCATTGACTGATAACCTAATATTGTGGATATGCTGGGTATGGAATAGATGTGCATGCAAGTTTTTAATATGCTAGTTTGGTTGATCTGTAGGACTGCCTATGATATTGTCTGATTATCTTTATAGGATATTATCTATTATATGTTGATATATCGTATGGGTTGGGTTGAGGTTGTACTGCTCTGTGTTGTAACCAACAAACCCTGCATCATACTTGTTATGAGCTGAGGGCTAGGGAGGGCATGCCAGACTCATAATGAGTGTTCATGAGCATTCCGGATACGAGATGGGGGTCGGGAAAGGCATGCCAGAATCATACTGAGGGCTTAGTGGTATTCAGTCAGAGGACTTACCAGGACGGGGAGCAAGTCAAACATAAGTTGTAGGCCCATGGGGCAAGCCAGACTTATGATGTAGGCGTAGGGGTATTCCATTTTGTTAGTTGTGGACCCATTTCATGTTGTTATTATATTTGTGCTATTTGTTATGTATCAGTATTTTGGGGGAACTCACTAAGTTTTGGGCTTATAGTTTTAGATTATGTTTTAGGTACCTCAGAGGATCGTGGCAAGGTAAAGGCGTGATCATGCACCTCTTCATGTTTTGTTTCATGGTTTTTGTTATTTCTCCGATGTTGAACTTGTTTTGAAAACAATTTGTAAACAATGATGGTTTTTGGGTTTATTTAAAAGTTCAAACTTTTCATGATTTTACGAATGTTACAAGTGGGTATCAGAGCCTTGGTTTGAGTGAATTGGAGGAACACACGTGTGAATCCAGTCTCAAACTAATGAAAAATATTTTAAAATGATTTTTCAAAATATTCAAGGAGGATGTAATGTGTACGGTCAGTCGGAGCCATTAGTAGAGCCCAAAATACCATACTGTTATTGATATTGTGATATGTTAGAACAACATGCTAGCGATAGGCTAGGGATCTTCAGGATTTTGCATGATAGAATTGTCTGATTATATGATGCCTAATAGCATAGGATTCTTCCCTAATGAATTTGACATCATTATTGTACTTGCTTAGTGTATGCATCATGGTCATGCATAACTAAGATTTTATAGCCTAAAAATGTTTGGTCTGGCCTTATTTCCTTTTATTTTTTGATGAAGGGCTTAGGGTAGGATCATATATTCGATTGTCTATAGAGTCCAGTGATATGTATGGCTTGCATACACGAGTGCTGCAAGGTTGGTGGAAGTTTTATGGATGAGTGGTGTGGGGCCAGCCGACTAGTTTTGAGATATTTAGCCTTCTTCTAGGGTGTGAGGAATGAACGTATGAGCATGCGAAAGAGTATTGTTATGGTGTTGTGATGATCATTCGAGAGAAATACAGGTAGGTGTGGAAGGTAGTATGGGCGAGTACTACTGAAAGCACATGACCCGTACATGTATCAAGGAAGTCACAACCCCTAGGGCTATGTTGGGAGTTGGTTCCCCATTTTGATATTCATGTTATCTGATATCCTCCTAGTTTATTTTCAATATGGTGACTACGCGTCGAGTTGAGGCAGTATCAGGTTCGGGATCAAGAGATAGTTGCCAGGGTGAGTCAGCTACATTGGATGACAGGATCAGGGACATCCTGCAGGAGGTGGTTGTTGCTTGTTTCCTAGATCAGTTGTCAGAGATGTTTGGGTCTATCAAGACTGCCATGGTTGATTACTTTGATGAGAACTATGCTGCTTTTTTTGAGATTGTTGTTGTTGTAGCCACTGCATCCGTTGTGGCTACAGTGGTTGGATCGGGTCGGGCTTTTCAGTATCATAACTTTGACAATACGAAGACCTCGACTTTCGATGGGGTGTACGACCCGATCATCGCCATGAGGTGGCTATTTGATGTGGAGGGGTGTTTCTTCACTTGTTTGTGTCCAGCTGACCAGAAGGTCATGTGCGCTCTGAACCTTCTAAGGACTGGAGCGAAGGATTAGTGGAGGCTTGCTACTAGTTCTTATTCTGCCGAGCAGAGAGCTGTTGTGACTTGGGAATAGTTCTCGGAGATGTTTTGCTCCTGATATGTGTTGTTGGTGAAGCGTGAGAGGTTGGCCTAGGAGTACTTGGATTTGAGGCAGGGTACTGAGAAGGTAACAAAGATTACCAAGATGTTTACGGAAAGGGCTATGTTTTGCCCTGAGTTTGTTGCATCTGAGCAGGCTCAGATGACCCGTTACTTGAGCATGATGAAGATGGAGATCAGGAAATTTGTTTCTACTCAGCGCTATGGTACATTGTTGTAGATGCAGGAACCCGCCAGGCGGCATGAGATTGAGATTGATCTGTAGACAAGAGAGCTGAGGCCGGCCCCAGTACAGTTGCGGCTTGCGCTAAATCGGTTTAAGACCACTGATGTCAAATCTGGGGTCGGAAGGGCCGCACATGTGGGAAGTATGACAAGGCACATGATGGTGCTTGCCGATCATCATCTGGGTTTCAAATCGTGGTCGGTAGGGCCACATGGTGAGCGATTGCACCCAGCAGGCTCCAACACTTAGTTCCAGGATTTACTATCATTGCGATCAGGTTGGCCATGTGAAGGAAAACTGCCCATCCCTTGCCGCTAGGATGGTGCATGTTCCAACATCGACTACTTTGAGGATCATTGATGGAATTCAGGCAGGGTGAAGCCCCCCGAGGGCTTGAGTTCGTGCTATCCAACTTACCGTAGAGGAGACTAGAGCAACTCCAGATGTTGTGACTGGTATGTTTCTATCCCTTATTCTGTTGATTATGTTTTGTATTATGCTTATGTTTGTACCTCTGTTAGGTATGTTCCTAGTGAACTCTTTGCCTGCTCTATTATTGTTTGACTTGGGTGCGAGTCGCTCCTTTGTGTCTCAATCGTTTAGTAGGGAGTTTGATATGCCTATTGGGGAGTTAGAGTGTCCGTTACGACTCTCTGTTGCCAACGAACACGAGGTTTCTTCATCATTAGTATATCACGGTTGTGTTCTAGAGATTTTCGGGGAGCCTTATCTGATCGATTTGATCCTTATCCCCATGGGGATGCCTGTATGATTATGGGAATGGATTAGCTGAGCCATTTCGGTGCTATGATTGATTGTGAGGGCCAGTCTGTGGTAATTCGAACCCCAAGTGGGGAGAACTGCTTATCTATGGAGAGGGCACCAGGATTGGTTCATGGTTTTGTTTTAAAGCCAGAGCTCGACAGTATATGCAACACGGGTATGCGGGTTATTTGGCATATGTGGTGGATAGGCATGTTGTGGAGCATGTTTCACTTTCAGTGGTCTTGGTGGTCAGAGAGTTTGTCGATGTATTTCCGGAGGAGTTACCCAGTGTGCCTTCTGAGAGGCAGGTCGAGTTCAGGATTGACCTCGTACCAGGTGTGGCCCCGAGTGCCAAGGCGTCGTACCGTTTGGCACCACCTGAGATGTATGAGTTGTTATCTCATTTGTCGGAGCTGCTAGGAAAGTAGTTCATCAGACTGAGTAGTTCTCTATGGGAGCACCAATTTTATTCGTCAAGAAGAAGGATGGTTCACACCAGATATGTATTTATTAATGGGAGTTGAACAAGCTAATGATGAAGAACCGTTATCCCCTTCCTCTAATTGATGATCTCTTTGATTAATTTTAGGGTGCATCTTGGTTCTGCAAGATAGATCTGAGTTCTGGGTACCATCAGGTCAGGGTGAGAGACGAGGACGTGGAGAAGACCTTATTCCGAGTTCGTTATAGGAATTACGAGTTTCTAGTGATGCCGTTGGGGCTCACCAATGTTCCTGCGGTATTTATGGATTTGAAGAATCGGGTATGCAGGCCGATGATCGATCGATCGATTATCTTGTTTATTGATGATATCTTTGTATACTCCAAGACCAGATAGCAACATGATGAGAATTTTTATGAGCTTCTGGGGTTTTGAGGCATGAATGGCTTTATGCTAAGTTCTCGAAGTGTGAGTTTTGGTTACAAGAGTTTCCATTTCTTGGACACCTCGTTAACCTGGATAGGATATTGGTCGGTCCTGCCAAGATCGGGGCGGTGATGTAGTAGGAGGTTCTGAAAACTCCTTCAGATCTTAGGAGTTTCTTAGGATTGGTAGGGTACTACTGGAGATTTATTCAGGATTTCTCCAAGATTACAGTACCCCTCACTTGTCTAACGAGGAAGGGGTGGATTTTCGGTGAGGCCCTGAGCAGCAGTCAACATTTGAGTCCCTTCAGCAGAGATTATGTGAAGCCCCGGTTTTGACCCTCCCACAGGGAATTGAGGATTTCGTGGTGTTTTGTGATGCTTCCCTCACTGGTTTGGGGCGGTCCTTATGCAGAGAGGATGGGTGATAGCATATGCTTCGCGGAAGTTAAAGCCGCACAGGACGAGATTTCTCACGCATGATTTGGAGTTGGGGGGCAGTGGGTTTTGCCCTCAGAATTTAGAATCACTATTTGTATGGGGACTGTTATACTATCTACACTGATCAAAAGAATTTGAGGCACATTATGGATCATCCGAACCTTAAAACGAGGCAGCAAAGGTGGTTGGACGTAGTCAAGGGTTATGACTGTGAGATCCTTTACTATTCGAAAAGCGAACATGGTGGCGGATGCTTTGAACCGAAAGTCGGTTGGATCTTCAGATGAGGTATCATGTATGTGGATCTCATTGGATTCCCCGCTTTTAGGATTTTTTAGGGAGGCTCAAGGCGAGGGTGTTCGGAAAGAGAACTGGAAGATTGAGAGGATCAGGGATGAGATCACCAGATTTGTTCAAGACAGTCATGGATTGTTGACCAGATGTGGTTGGATATGGTTTCCTATGTATGGTGGGGTCAGACAGATTGTGTTGGAGGAGGCTTATCAATCTCACTTTTCTATCCATTCGAGGGCCACCAAGATGTACCAAATCTGATATTGAGCTATTGGTGGCCGTGCATGAAGAGGGAGATCACTTGGTATGGTGAGAGGTACTTGACTTGCAGGATGGTCAAGGGAGAGCATCAGAGGCCGCATGGCAACCTGCAGCCTCTGGAGGTTCCCATGTGGAAATAGGAGCTGATTTCGATGGAATTCATCACCAAATTGCCGATGACAGCAAATGGTTTTGATGCTATTTGGATCATCATGGATCGATTGACCAAAAGTGTCCAATTCCTGGCGATTCAGCAGAGTTCTTTGGCCGAGAAGTTGGCCGATGTATATATTCGTGAGATTGTTGCTCGCCATGGGGTTCCGGTCTCCATTGTTTCAGACCATGATGTTCAGTTCACCTCCTACTTTTGGCAGTGGTTCCATGAGGAACTGGGAACGAGGTTGCACTTCAGCACAACTTATCATCTATAGACCAATGGCGAGAGTGTGCGAACGATACAAACCCTTGAGGATATGTTATGGTCCTATGTCATTGATTTTGGTGGGAGTTGGGACTCCTACCTACCTCATGCAGAGTTCTCATACAACAACAGTTTTCACTCTAGCATTGGTGCTCCACCTTTTGAGCTTTTGTCTGGGCGGAAATGTCATACCCCGGTCTGCTACGGCGAGGTTGGTCACATGGTTATGGGGCGGACCGAGGTGGTCCTCCAGACGATGGATATGGTTCATCAGATAAGGCAAAGATTGTAGACTGCTCAGAGTTGGTAGAAGTGCTATTTTGACCGATGCCGATCCGAGTTGGAGTTTCAGGTTGGCGACATGGTGTTACTGATGGTCTTACCTTGGAAAGGTGTGATTCGCTTCAAGAAGAGGGGGAAATTGGGTCCAGGATATATTGGGCAATTTTAGATTATTGCCATGGTTGGAAAGATCACCTACAAATTGGATCTTCCTGAGGAGCTCAGTCAGATTCATAGCACTTTCCATGTTTCACAGTTGTGAAAGTGCGTATCGGATGAGGATGCAGTTGTGTCTTTGGATGATATTCAGGTGATTAGCGCCTGTACTATGTTGAGAGACCAGTGGCTATTCTGGAGAGGAAGGTAAAGGTTTTTCACAGTAAGGATGTACTTCTGGTGAAGTTACGATGGCAGCATTGGAGGGACTCCAAGTAGACCTCGGAGCCTGAGGCTGAGATGCGGTAGCACTACCTAGATTTGTTCTCTGTTGTAGACTTCGAGGATGAATTCTAGTTTAGGTGGGGGAGAGATGTAACATCCCAAGTTTTAGGTATATTCAAATCCTTCCATTGGTTTTAATTTATGTCATTTTGGTCCTTGGATTGGAAATACTAAGCCCTAGTGGCAAAATGGTTATTGTGGGAGCAGGAGTTGTACGTTGGGCATACATGTGAGTAAGCTAAGCGTACCAAGGTAAGCCATAGTACGTTGGGTGTACACATATGTACGCTGGGCGTACTAATGTCCTGGGTGACACCCTAATTTTTAGGGTTTGAGGAGTATTTTAATGTCTTTATGGATCATTTAGCCTCATCCTTTCAGCTTCCAAGCTTTTGAGTCATTCTTAGCAAACCCTAACCCCCATAAGAGAGTGTGTTGAGCTTAAAGTGTGTTATTTGTGTGCTTAAATGAGAAGGAAGTGCATCAAGGAGTCTAGAAAGGAAAGTAAGCTTGTGGATCTTGGATTATCATCTTCTTGGGAAGCTCCAGAAGGTAAAAATATGTTGCCTTTATGCTTGGTTTACTAACATCTCATCTTGGTAGCTTTATGGTGTTTTTTGTCCCAAAAAGTCCCATTGTTGTGCATGTTTGGTGTTGGACGTTTTAAGCAGTCCTTTTAGACCATATAAAGGATTCTAAGCCATAAAAATGAGGTCCCTTTTAGCTAGTTTTGATCCATGCTTCTTATAGAAGGTGTTAATGGGTTAAGACCATGTATTAATGACATTTTGGACATCTAAAGTTATAAAGTTGGAGACTTTGTGACTCTAAGGTGCATTTGGACCATGGATATGAAGTTTGTGCTTAAGCTATTAAGAACTTATTGAGGTTGTGGTCTCTGCGAGGGTACACCCCGCGTAGAAAGGAGTACGCCATACATACTTGGTCAATGTACCCGTATTTCAGTCAATGCGAAGCTTCTGTACGCTGTGTGTACCTACGGAGTACGCCCCTCATACTCGCATGGTTCAGCCGTTTGTGAGTTAACTCAGCTGGGTTGACTCGGTTCGGTTGACACGTCTTGGTTTACTCAGTGGGTATATGGATTGAGTAGTTGACCTTGAGTTGACCAAGTTTGACCTTTAAGGGTATTTTGGGTAATATTGGGTTTTGATGGAATTGGTTACATGGTGTTTTTAGGCATTGAGTTGTGAGTTGAGATTCAGAGTCAGGCCCTATCAGTTCTATGCTGCTTGTGAGGTGAGTTTTCCTCACTATACTTTCGACTCGAAGGCACAAAGGCCAGCCCATTGGCTGATAACATACTATTGTGGATATGCCTAGTATAAAATAGATATGCATGCAAGTTTTTGATATGCTAGTTTGGTAGATCTATAGGACTGCCTAAGAGACTGTCTGTTTATCTGTATATGATGTTATCTATTATATGTCGACATATCGTATGGGTTGGGTTGAGGTTGTATTGCTCCGTGCTGTAGCCAATAAACCTTGGAGCATACCAGTTATGAGCTGAGGGCCATGAAAGGCATCCCAAACTCATACTGAGGGATTATGAGCATTCGAGATACGAGCTAAGGGTCGGGATGGGCATGCCAGACTCGTACTGAGGGCTTAGAGGTATTCAGTTCGAGAACTAATCAGGCCAAAGAGCAAGTCAGTCATAAGCTGTGGGCCTATGGGGCAAGCCAGACTAATGTTGTTTGCTCAAGGTTAATCCACTCTATTAGTTGTGGAACCATTTCTTGGATATAGTGTCTAAGTCCATAACTATATTTGGTATGTACTTGACCTGACCCGGCATGGTCCATTTGGGTTGCACTTCACCCGAACAATTTATGGATAATCTTTTGAGAATAGTACAAGTTATGATTTATTAATATATTATAAGTTCTAATATATTAATATAAGATCATATTATTTAATTAGTATTGATCTATAATTAATCTAGGATTAATTTAGAGATCAAAGATATTACTAATTAAATATGGGCTTCAATATTGATATAGTGTAACGACCAAAAGTTTCAACACAATTTAAACTTTTCAAAAACAACCCATTTTAATAATGTTATTACAAAAAGGTTTTCAATACATTTATTATCAGAGTATTCCCAGAACCATCTCATAAACATAAACACGAGGAGCGGTACGATCACGCCTTCGCCTTGCCACGGTCTCCTGAGGAACCTGAAAAACATTTAAACCACAACCGTAAGCCCGAAAGCTTAGTGAGATATCCCCAAAATACCAATCACAAATACGCCTTTCCAGGCCACGACCTTCCGGTCCCAAGCATATCGCCTTCCGGCCCATAACATATTGCCTTCCGGCCCATAACATAAATAGCATACATAACATAACGAGACATAGAACAACCATGCATATCGGGTCAAACTCCAGTCCAAACAACCATGTGCACATAACATATAATCATATAAGAGTTCACAGTCAACAAATCGATCAAACAGATCACATAACATATCATCACCCTAACCAGGATACCGACCTAGCCGATCACTAGCATAACATCACCCTACGTCTCAGCCAAAATACTACTTACGTACATACGCCTTTCCAGGCCATGACCTTCCGGTCCACATCACAATGCCTTCCGGCCCATAACATAAAATGCCTTCCGGCCCATAACATATGCCTTCCGGCCCATATCATAATGCCTTCCGGCCCATATCACGCAATATCATAACAACAGATACCTGGATTTCCATCTGATAAATGGGCGGCCTTGGTGCCTTAGACCCGGTTGATATAGTGAGGATAACTCACTTCGTGAATGCCGATACTCGGAACTGAAGAAGCAGACTCTCGAACCACCAACTCACCAAAAATCCCAAACTAACCATCATCACAAAATAAACATAAGGCCAAGCATACATCCACTTATCGGGCCAACGCCAAAGTACAAATCTTATACAAAGTCCAACATTGGCCCAATTTACCAAATTGGGCCCACTTCACCAAATGGGCCTAGATCCAACGTCCATAACATTAATTGGGCCCAAAATACTCTATTCATAATTTCCAAACTTGGCCCAAACACCAACAACCCACAAACGGACGAAACTCAAAAGTCCAATATTAAGGTTCATTCAGGGGGAAGTACGTTGGGCGTACCCTCCTTGGTACGCAGGGCGTGCACACTGAAACGTGACTGGGGATCGGGGCTCTGGCCCACTACGCGGGGCGTAACTACACTATTCATTAAGTCATTATAACTTCTTAATGGCTTAAGCTATTAAGCCCAAACTTCAGATCCCTAGGCCAAATATGATTAGAATTCATAAAGTCTCAAACTTTATCACTTGGGACGTCCATAAGCTCTTAATCCAAGGTCTTAATCCATTAAGACCCATATATCTCACACATGGAACAACTACAGCCCTTGGGACCTCATTTTTCTCACTCAAGACCTCTCCAAAGGTCTGAAAGGACAGATAATCTCGGGCAACACAACGCACGAATCAAGATGAGAACTTTAGGACAAGAAGGATGCTAAAAACTTCACAACACTTAGATCTATGCAAAATAAGTGGCAAGCAAGAAGCTTTATACCTCAAATAAGCTTCAAAGGATGATATATCTTCAGATCTACAAGCTCCAATCGTTCCTTCCCTTCTTTAACAACTTCTCCTTTCTTCTTCTAGCTTTTCTTTTGCCAAAAATATCTTTCCAAGGTCAAACACACCCAACAATGGAGGAATACGGGTTTCTAGGGTTTCTGAGGTTAAGGATGAGCTTAAGGAGGCTAGGGTATGAACCAACATATTCCTTATATAGTGGTGGCCCTTAAATTAGGGTTTGGGGTTTCTGAGAGTACGCTGGGCGTACTCACCCGGCCACCCCGCCATCTTTCTCTCTATTACGCTGGGCGTACGTCCAACTTACGCTGGGCGTACCCATCCAAACTCAAAATACATACATGCATGCCATGCATGCATGGGACCTTTTCCCACTTACTCCACAAAGAAACATAAACAATACTCATCTTCAAAACACCGCAACTCCTCTAATCTAAACCCACTCCCAAATAACTTTTCATTCATACGAGGGTGGCGAGAAGCCCAATGCTTCTAACAACATACACCGGCCCGAAACCTTCTCGGATGAAACCCATTTCCCATGAAAGGACCAGAATTACCCTTCTTCTTAAATCTCAGGGACTCATAATTAAACACTTAAAGAGCGGGGTGTTACAATTCTCCCCCACTTAAAATAGGCTTTGTCCTCGAAGGCTATGACAACTCTACTCCGAAACTGTCCCTGCAATGCACCGCCTGGCATTCACCGAACCAGGCTAACCAAGACTCAACCATCGAAATTCGAAACCCAACTTTATCTTTCTTGCTGACGGGATGACACATGCTTCAGCCCTAGAGCAACTCCCACGAGTTCTCCACCGCAATCTCATATTCGCACCAAACTGGTTCTGGTGTCCTCGGGTTAGGAAAACCCCAATACACTGCTGACACTTCCAAACATCCTTCCAGATGCATTTCACCACATAAACACATCTATCTGGAATTCTGAAATTCCGTCCATGCATTCCTGCCGAACCTCAGCAACCATCCACCCCGGATGTGCTCCCATACCACTGCCGCAACCTAACTTCTCAACGACCAAAATTGGGCCACTCCCATCATAACCCTGAGCTGCTACTTCCAATTTCGTGGATTTACATTCCCTTAGCATGACCGCTAACCATGCGACATACATGTTCTGAACCTGCTCGCAAGGACTCTCGAGTCCATGCACTACCTCCACCAATCATAATCAAAACCCGGGGCCAGACCTTCTAATGCTAAAACATGACAACATACCCAACCCATTTCCTCGAACCGATCCGATAATACTTGCAAAGTCTTCAGCATGATTGGGCTACCTCACCAGGTCTTCAGTCAATCTGGACCACTCTCAAAACCTTCAGCCAATCTGGGCCGCCCTCCAGGGCCTTCAGCCTGAATGGACCGTCCTCCGAGCCTTCTGCCTGACTGGTATGCCTACCGGCCTTCAGTCTATCCGGACCGCTCAACTAGCCTTCATCACTCCGAGTCATCTCTCCGGGGAAATCCTCCCATGCATACTGTTCTAGCCCTCAAAGGGTTCCGAACTCTATCTTCATCATACATACTCGATCCCGGCCTGATCCCAGGCCCTCTGCAATCAAATGCCATAGGTCTGTATCCTGCCCGCACGCCTGCTACTCACTCATACCAGCCTGCTCTCGGCTAACAGAAACACTGCTGAAACCCAAACAGCTAAACAATCTCTCATGCCCATCGACCATCCGGAGAATTTCCAATTCTCCCCCACTTACCTTGCACAAAACCTAACCCTTACACGCGGACTGATTCCCACTAGAACTAGCAACCTTCAGAAAATCACATCTCCACAATGATCATCCTGCTCGAAAGAAACTCAATCTTCCGCTAACCACTCCTCAGACTGCAGATGCTACCCGACATTCAGACCAACGCCATATTTCCACTAGTAACCCTCACGAATGATAACCAACAAAAACCCAAACTTTAACCCATAACCAAACCAAACCCTCAAGGAACAACGGATACCAAAACGAAAACCACACAAAGAGACTAGCAGATAATAATACTTCCACAATAATCACAAGATAACAAGATAACAAGATATCAAGAAAGGAACATACCCGCAGCTGCATCCAGCACTGCTCTGACCTCCTCTGCGGAAAGCTAAAAAGCACGACCCTAAGCCCTTGGGGGCTCTGCTCCATCCTGACCTCCTCCTGCGATCCTCAAGGTGGCCGGTGCTGGAGCTTGCACCAGTCCTGCAACAAGCTGTGGGCAGTTGACCCTCAAGTGCCCAACCTGATGACAATGATAACAAATTCTCAAATCCCGAACCGGCACTGACTGCCGGCAATCCCTCGCATAGTTCCCTTCCTTTCCGCACTTGCGGCATGCACCACCGGACCGACAAACTCCGGTGTGACCCCTCCCACACTTTCCACAAATGTGGCTGCCCTGATCTCGCATCCTGGAATCAACGGTCTTAGACCGTTTCGTCGTTGGCTGCAACTGCACCGGAGCTTGCCTCAGCTCTCGCAACTGCAACTCAATCTCTAACTCATGCCGCCTGGCGGCCTCCTGCGACTCCAACAAGGTCTCGCACCTCTGCGCGGACAGAAACTGCCTGATGTCCCTCTTTAGCATACTCAGATATCGGGACATCTGAGCCTGCTCCGAAGTGAACTCAGGGCAAAACATCGCCCTCTCAGCAAACATCGTGGTGATTTCCATCACCGACTCCAAATCCTGCTTCAGCTCAAGGAACTCCTGAGCCTACCTCTCCCTCTCGACCTGTGGAACATAACGAGTGCTGAACATCTCTCTGAACTGATCCCATGAAAACGCAACCCTCAGCACATCCGAGTATGACCCCGTGGTCAATCTCCACTAATCCTTTGCCCCGAGCCTTAACAGGTTCAGAGCACACCTCACCCTCTGATCAGCAGGGCGTGAACACATGAAGAAACACCCCTCCACATCTGATAACCATCTCATAGCAACGATCGGATCCTGAACTCCATCAAAGGTGGGAGGCTTTGTATTATCGAAGTCCCGATACTGAAAACCTCTACTAGCTCCTCCCCATGCCGCTACTACAGCCGCTGTAGCCGCCGCGACAGCTGTCTCAGTGAGAGCCGCATAGCGCTCATCAAAATACTCCACCATGGCAGTCTTGATCGACCCAAACAGTTCCGGCAGCTCGGCCCGGAACAACAAAGCAACGTCAACATGCAGGATCTCATGAATCCTCGCATCCAACTCGCGCGTGCTCATCTGACCGATAACCTCAGGCGGCACAGACCCGCCCTGAACTCCCTCTCCTGCTCCCAATCCCGACCCGGATCGACTCCCAGCATGCTTCGGAATCTCCATACTCAAAAACACCACAAAATCTCAGACACTTTCCACAACCCGAGAACCAACTCTCAACCCAACCCTAGAGGTCATGGCTTCCCCGATACGCATATGGGTCCTGTGCTTTCAGTATTACGGGCCCATACTACCTTCCACACCTACCCATATTTGTATGATGTACTACCACAACACCCTAGTGACAAATATACATAGCAAGCGCTCAATCCTCACTCCTAGAGGAACACTGGAAATCTCATACAGAGGAAAACCCTAGGCTAGCAGGCATCATAAAACAGGCAACATCATAATGAAATCCTGAAGATCCCTAGCCTAGTACTCGCATGCTGTTCAATCAAGCTCGAAAACAAATATCATGTATGGTATTTTGGGGTTACTTACTGGCTCTGGCTGATCGTACCTCGGCGTCCTCTTTTTACTTAATTTGAAAACCATTTGAAATTCTCTTTTTGAAAACTCTCCTTGATTTGAGTCTGGATTCACACGAATGTTCCTCCAATTCACTCAAACCAAGGCTCTAATACCAACTTGTAACGACCAAAAGTTTCAACACAATTTAAACTTTTCAAAAACAACCCATTTTAATAATGTTATTACAAAAAGGTTTTCAATACATTTATTATCAGAGTATTCCTGGAACCATGTCATAAACATAAACATGAGGAGCGGTACGATCACGCCTTCGCCTTGCCACGGTCTCGTGAGGAACCTAAAAAACATTTAAACCACAACTATAAGCCCGAAAGCTTAGTGAGATATCCCCAAAATACCAACCACAAATACGCCCTTCCAGGCCACGACCTTCCGGTCCCAAGCATATCGCCTTCCGGCCCATAACATATTGCCTTCTGGCCCATAACCTATTGCCTTCCGACCCATAACATATATAGCATACATAACATAACGGGACATAGAACAACCATGCATATCGGGTCAAACTCCAGTCCAAACAACCATGTGCACATAACATATAATCATATAAGAGTTCACAGTCAACAAATCGATCAAACAGATCACATAACATATCATCACCCTAACCAGGATACTGACCTAGCCGATCACTAGCATAACATCACCCTACGTCTCAGCCAAAATACTAATTAAGCACATACGCCTTTCCAGGCCATGACCTTCCGGTCCACATCACAATGCCTTCCGGCCCATAACATAAAATGCCTTTCGGCCCATAACATATGCCTTCCGGCCCATATCATAATGCCTTCCCGCCCATATCACGCAATATCATAACAGCAGATACCCGGATTTCCATCTGATAAAGGGGCGGCCTTGGTGCCTTAGACCCTGTTGATATAGTGAGGATAACTCACTTCGTGAATGCCGATACTCTGAACTAAAGAAGCAGACTCTCGAACCACCAACTCACCACAAATCCCGAACTAACCATCATCACAAAATAAACATAAGGCCAAGCATACATCCACTTATCGGGCAAAGGCCAAAGTCCAAATCTTATACAAAGTCCAACATTGGCCCAATTTACCAAATTGGGCCCACTTCACCAAATGGACCTAGATCCAACGTCCATAACATTAATTAGGCCCAAAATACTCTATTCATAATTTCCAGACTTGGCCCAACCACCAACAACCCACAAACGGCCCAAACTCGAAAGCCCAATATTAAGGTCCATTTAGGGGGAAGTACGCTGGGCGTACCCTCCTTGGTACGCGGGGCGTACACACTGAAACGTGACTGGGGATCGGGGCTCTGGCACACTACGCGGGGCGTAATCATGTGTTACGCGGGGCATAACTGCGCTAATCATTAAGCCATTATAACTTCTTAATGGCTTAAGCTATTAAGCCCAAACTTCAGATCCCTAGGCCAAATACGATTAGAATTCATAAAGTCTCAAACTTTATCACTTGGGACGTCCATAAGCTCTTAATCCAAGGTCTTAATCCATTAAGACCCATATATCTCACACATGGAACAACTACAGCCCTTGGGACCTCATTTTTCTCACTCACGACCTCTCCAAAGGTCTGAAAGGACAGATAATCTCGGCCAACACAACGCATGAATCAAGATGAGAACTTTGGGACAAGAAGGATGCTAAAAACTTCACAACACTTAGATCTATGCAAAATAAGTGGCAAGCAAGAAGCTTTATACCTCAAATAAGCTTCAAAGGATGATATATCTTCAGATCTACAAGCTCCAATCGTTCCTTCCCTTCTTTAACAACTTCTCCTTTCTTCTTCTAGCTTTTCTTTTGCCAAAAAGAGCTTTTCAAGGTCAAACACACCCAACAATGGAGGAATACGAGTTTCTAGGGTTTCTGAGGTTAAGGATGAGCTTAAGGAGGCTAGGTTATGAACCAACATATTCCTTATATAGTGGTGGCCCTTAAATTAGGGTTTGGGGTTTCTAAGAGTACGCTGGGTGTATCTCTAGTACGCTGGGCGTACTCACCCGGCCACCCCGCCATCTTTCTCTCTATTACGCTGGGCGTATGTCTAGCTTACGCTGGGCGTACCCAGCTAAACTCAAAATACATACATGCATGACATGCATGCATGGGACCTTTTCTTACTTACTCCACAAAGAACCATAATCAATACTCATCTTCAAAACACCGCAACTCCTCTAATCTAAACCCGCTGGCAAATAACTTTTCATTCATACGAGGGTGGTGAGAAGACCAATGCTTCTAACAACATACACCGGCCCGAAACCTTCTCGGATGAAACCCATTTCCCGTGAAAGGACCAGAATTACCCTTCTTCTTAAATCTCAGGGACTCATAATTACACACTTAAAGAACGGGGTGTTACATATAGTGTGGGCTAATGCTTATTTGGAATGGGCTAGGCTTGCATGGAAAAGTCCATGGATACTCCATGGAGCTTTAACCCATGGATCTCATGGAAATGAAGAGACATGGGTATTAGGGTTTACATGTATGTAACCCTAATCCACCACACTATATAAAGGAGGCTTTGGTTCTTGAAATCATACTAGTTGAGGTGAGTAAAGCAAGAGGGCTGATTTCAAGATAGTAGTGACTGTTCTCTCAAAGTTCCAAGTTTGTGGTGATTTGTGATTTCCATTTGTGACATCCACACTATTGGTTCTAGTCTCTAAAACTCCAAGGAATCAACTACAACTACAAGGTAAGTATTTCTACTAGCTTTATTTGATTCATGTTCCCCATGCCATGCTAGTTAGGATATGAACCTTGGAAAAATAATTATTTGCATTTATCTTAGACAAACATAGATCCAAGGTTTATTAGGGTTGCATGTACACTTAGGAAGTGTTAGAATGCTCAAAACCCATCAGTGGTATCAGAGGCTAGGCTTGTTTGTTTGATACTTGATGCAATATATTAGAAAAAGTCGAAAAACTTGCTGTCTGCTTGATGAACCCGCCGAGTCCATGGGGGGACTCACCGAGTTCATGTGTATCTTCAACCTACTCGCTGAGTAGGTTCACGCACTCGGCGAGTAGGAGCCACAGAGTGCAGATTTTCGACTTTAGTTGCTGGAAATGGACTAGAAACATTACCCTAAACTGTTTTGGTACTTGAAAACTTGTTTTAGATGGTGTAATGTCTTTGCTAATCCATTTACAACAACTAGTTATCAAAATTACAAAGTTTTAAGTGTAATTTTTGATTAATGAAAGTGTTCATATTCATGCTCTTGATCTTATGATGTTTAGATGATCATAGGAATTATTTGTAACCTATGTGGTAGATTAATTCTTGATCATAATGTGTTTTCATGGAGTCCATAACTTGCCCTCAAGTTATGGAAAACCAAGAGTCACATTTGAATTAAAACCATTAAAAGAACACAAGAGTTAGAAAAATGAAGAGTCTTCATTTTATTACTCTATTTAACTCATAAGTTACAAGAAATGAAAAGTTTTGAAAGTTTACAAAACTTGCCCTCTAGTTTTGGAATAAGTAAAGTCATATTAACAACTTTAGTTCCAACCGTTAGAATTTTAAAAGTTAAAATTCAACCCTTATACTTATAGTATTATGATTTAATATATATATATATATATATATATATATATATATATATATATATGTATAAGAACAAAGTCGTCTTACCGCTAGTACGCCTCATTCACGAAGCCGGTCTATAAGGTGGGTATAAGGTTGTTGCCTATAAAATGGCAACTTAATGGGTGTCCACTCTCACCCACCGCTTGCTTGACTGGTGGAGGGTCGTTAGCCGAACTGGTAAGACAAGGACTTACAAATTCTCATTAAAAGTATGATGAATATTATAAAGTAAATAAATGTTTTATTAAATTCCCAATCTTAGTTACTTTAGGAAAAATGTGACTAAGGTGCTAATCCATGAAATTACACTTTACACTTTGTTTAAGTCGTTAGTGGAGCGCGTGTGGTTAACCACGCTAACTTGGACTTAACAAGGTAGGTAAAGGGTGACTTAATATTTATCATAGTATCGATGGAGCGTGTGTGGTTAACTGGCACATCGATTGAGGGGTAATTTATTAAGGGTACCAAGTAATTTGCATGGTTACTTCACACCTCGTTTTGTGATCCTCGGCATCCCAGTCACAAAACTTGGAGGGCACACTCGAGATTGAAACATGCCTTTCAAAAGTTCATTGAATCTCAAAAGAATCTAGGAGTTTCTAAGAACCAAATTAAATATTCTAATACTTCAACTTTGGTGGAAATTGGTGAATCGTCATTCACCTACCTTTCAAATATGTTATTACATAGATTACGGCATACCTCCTCTAAGTATAATATATTGTGATTGGGTCCTAGCGTTAATACTACATTTGGGTGTTTTATTAAGGACTATCTCTATATCTAAACTAATCCTTCTTTCTTCTCTTACAAGATGTCTGCAAACAACGCTGCTTCTGGCTCTAATCCTAGTGGCTCCTTTTCTCTTATGAACTTGTGTGGGAAAGTCACTTTTGATGGATCCAACTTTAATGAATGGATCAGAAACATCAGAATGATTACTCGCTACAAGGACAAGGAATATGTCCTCGATAAGGATCTTAAGGAGATTGATGAGACAATTGCTACTCCTCAAGAGATCGCTGAGTTTAGGGCACATGAAAGGGATGCAACCAAAGTGGCATGCATCATGATGGCCACTATGACTGCGGATCTCCAAAGATCCTATGAAGATTTCTACCCCTATGAGATGCACCAAGACTTGATGGAAAGATACCATCAAAGTACTCGTCAAGATAGGTATGAAATCATCTCCTCCATGATAACAACTCGCATGAAGGATGGTGAACCCATCACGGGCCACATGCAGAAAATGCAAAGATTTGTGGACCGTTTGCTGAAGCTAAATGTAAACTTCCCCGAGGAGCTTGCAATAGATATCATTTTGCACTCCTTACCTTCATGTTATGATCAATTCCGCATGACATACCACATGAACAAGGAAGATGTCACACTCAGCAAACTTCAAGGACTCTTAAAGACCGCAGAAAGTGGTCTTAAGGGTAAGGCAATTGTTACTCCTACTCCTACCAACACCGCCCCTGTATTGGAAATCGGGAAATGATGAAGGAAGAAGAGAAAGAGTTCTTAGAAGGGTACCAAGGTTAGGACCCTTGATGGCTCTTCTTGAAGTGGAACCAAGAAAGGTTTCATCACTCCTTCTTCTGACCCAAAAGAGGCTGAATGCTTCTATTGCCATGAAAAGGCACATTGGAAGCGGAACTACCCAAAGTACAAGCAAGATGTGAACGATGGGAAAGTTAAACCCAACCATGCAGGTATTTACACTATCATTTCTAATAACTCACCCAATTCTAACTCTTGGGTCCTTGATACCGGTTGTGGTATTCATATATGTTCTGATTTACAGGGACTAAGAAGAAGTGATAATGTGGAGCAAGGAAGAATAAACTTGATCATGGGAAACAAGAAAGCTTCACCTGTCACCAAGATTGGAGTTTATACTTTATCGCTAAGTAGTAGGTTTAGTTTAGATTTGAATAAGTGTTGTTATTTGCTAGAAATGGCAAGAAATATTATTTCCTTTCATGCATTGTATAAACAAGGTTTCACCTTTTCATTTTATAATGAAGTTGGTTTGATTAATGCTTTCTTTAATAATGTTCTTTATTTTAAAGCATTACCTTGTGATGGTTTGTATGAAGCTGTGTCTGTTGTAGATAACTTAGGAAATAATGTGATGTGTATTGATTCTATTAATAATAATTACTTGGATAAAGCATCATTATGGCATTGTCGTCTTGGACAAATAAGCAAGAAACGCATAGGCCAACTCCAAAAGGATGGAGTCTTGGAGTCGTTTGACCTAAAGTCAGATGATAGTTGCGAATCATGCTTACTTGGAAAAATGACAAAGTCACCCTTCACAGGCTCTTGTGAGAGGGGTGAAGGTTTGTTGGACCTTGTACACAGGGATGTGTGTGGACCATTCAAACATGACACAAGGGATGCTAATCGTTATTATTTGACTTTTACTGATGATTACAGTAGATATGGATATGTCTACTTAATGAAGCATAAGTCAGAGACTTTCGAAAGGTTTAAGGAATTTAAACAGGAAGTCGAGAATCAATTGGGCAGGAACATTAAGATGCTTCGATCCGATCGAGGTGGTGAGTATCTTAGTTCAGAGTTCCTCGACTATCTTAGGGAATGTGGGATTGTCTCACAATTGACACCTCCCAGGACACCACCGTTGAATGGTGTAGCTGAGAGGCGTAATCGAACATTGTTGGATATGGTTCGTTCTATGATGAGTCGAGCTTTGCTACCAATATCATTTTGGGGGTATGCCTTAGAGACTGCCGTCCATATTCTTAATCTAGTCCCTACAAAGAAAGTTGCCAAAACTCCTCACGAGATGTGGACTGCTAAAGTACCAAAACTAGACCACATCAAGATTTGGGGTTACGAGGCTTTTGTGAGGCGCGAGACTCATGACAAGCTAGAACCCCAAAGCGAGAGGTGTATTTTCATCGGCTACCCACAAAGATCCTTTGGTTACCTCTTCTATAGACATAGTGATAATGTGGTCTTTGTAGCAAGAAGATGAGTCTTTCGAGAGAGAGAATTTATATGCCAAGGAGACAGTGGGAGGCAAATTGATCTTGAAGAAATTCAAGAGTCAAATGGTGAAGGAACTTCAAACGCTAGCTCTCAACTTGAGGAGGAAACTCCTGTTGAGCCAGTTGACGAGTCTGTACCTCTGAGGCGTTCCACGAGAGTTAGGAATGCACCTGAGCATTACTATGGTTTCCATATTACTGCGGAAGGTGAGACACTTATTAGTGATGAGACGCGAGTAGGTCTGGATGAACCTAACAGCTGCACGGAAGCCATGGAAGGCCCTGAGGCTGCTAAATGGAAAGAGGCTATGGATAGCGAGATACAATCCATGTATGACAATGAAGTTTGGAACTTGGTTGAGCATGTTCCAAGTCGTAAGACTTTAGGGTGCAAATGGATCTTCAAGAAGTAGACCGACATGGATGGTAATGTACACACTTATAAGGCACGACTGGTTGCAAAAGGTTATTCTCAACCGCCGGGAGTTGATTATGATGAAACCTTTTCACCAGTGGCCAAGATAAAGTCTATTAGGGTTCTGTTAGCCATTTCTGCTTTTCATGACTATGAAATATGGAAAATGGATGTCAAAACCGCTTTCCTTAATGGAAAGTTGGCTGAAGATGTTTACATGGTTCAGCCAGAGGGTTTTGTCGGTACAGAGTACCCCAAGAGAGTGTGTAAACTCGAGAAATCCATCTATGGATTGAAACAGGCACCTCGCAGATGGAATCTTTGCTTTGATGAGAAAGTCAAGTAATTTGGCTTTTCAAGGAGTGAAGATGAATCGTGTGTCTATATCAAGGCTAGTGGGAGCATAGTCAGTTTTTTGGTACTGTATGTTGATGACATACTACTCATAGGAAATGACATCCCAACCCTGCAGGATGTAAAGTCCTGGCTTGGGAAGTGTTTCGCTATGAAGGACCTTGGTGAAGCTGCCTATATCCTAGGGATAAGGATTTTGAGAAACAGGAGTAAAAGACTAATTGGACTTAGTCAAAGCACCTATGTGGACAAAGTGTTGAATAGATTCAACATGCATAACTCCAAGAAAGGTGAGTTACCCATTCAGAGTAATGCTAGATTGAGTAAGACACTTAGCCATAGTACTGAGGCTGAGATAGCAGAAATGAGTCGACTACCTTATGCTTCAGCTGTAGGATCGATCATGTATGCTATGACGTGTACTCGACCTGATGTAGCCTTTGCTTTGAGCATGGTTAGCAGGTATCAGGGGAACCCTGGCAAGGCACACTGGACTGTGGTAAAGAATATCCTCAAGTACCTGCGAAGGACTAAGGACTGGGTCCTTACCCTTAGTGGGAGTGATAGCTTGAGAGTTGTAAGGTATAGTGATGCTAGCTTTCAGATTGACAGGGATAATTTCCGCTCTTAGTTGGAATGGGTCTTTACCCTAAACGGAGGGGCAATTACTTGGAAAAGTTCCAAGCAGGAGACAGTGGCTGATTCCACTTGTGAATCAGAGTATATAGCAGCAAGCGAGGCAGCAAAGGAGGCTATATGGCTAAAGAACTTCATCAAAGACCTTGGAGTTGTACCAGATATAAAGGAGCCAATGGAGATTTTCTGTGATAGCAATAGTGCGGTTGCCTTAGCCAAGGAACCAAGAGATCATGGGAGATCCAGACACATTGACAGAAAATATCACTTTATCAGACATCGAATAGAAGAAGGAATCCTCGTGGCAAAGAGGATATCATTGGATGAGAACCCAGCAGATCCCCTCACGAAGGGACTGAGTAGGGTTAAGTATCTCCAGAATGCTCGGAGCATAGGGCTGAAGGATGATATAAGTTTTAGTAGTTAGATAAATTATGAAATTTGTAAAGTGTAATTGACATTAGATGATGAATAAAAGGTGTTTTATTTATGACTAAAGTGTTGCTATCTCTTGTCTATCGTTTACTATATTTCGTTTGCATGTTTTGACTTCCACAATAATTATGTTTGGTATATCATATTATTCAAACCTCCACAATCGGTTATATGTCGGAAGTAGTTATGAATCAAGACTGTCATGATTGGTTAAGGAGGTCTAAGGTGTTGGACATGGCTACAACAATCATGTGTGCTCATAAGTTTTGAGCATTGGACTCAACCCTCGCTTACTGGAATCACTTCATGGAATTTTATCTCGAGTGATCGTGAGACGGTAATATCATATAAGTCTTCAAACCTAGAGATATGATTTGTTACTTACGAGTTGATTATGCATTGATTGTACGAAAACGCATTGGTAACTTGGTGTTATAAAACGTGCTTTTGTGTGTAATTCAATGAGTGGTAGAACAAACATATGAGTCGAAGTTTATCTGTTCCTTCTTGGATTAGAAGCTGATATCTGGGCCCCTCGATGATTTTGTTTTGACCTATGTACCGGGCCCGGTCAGAACTAAATTGATGTGTTCAGTTAAGTTCTATGTCAAACAAATCGGAAATCGGGAAACAAATGCTGGACAATAAGTAAGACCATGTTCCATGTATTTGTCTGGATGATATCTAGAACAGAGGATTATATGATCACTTATCTTAAATGGCGCATTCTAGTTCAACAGAGTTTAAAGAGCTACGATTGTTGATCGGTTCCTGAAGTCATACTTGCAACTATAGTTATTAGACTTATCCAAGTGGGAGACTGTTGGATATAGTGTCTAAGTCCCTAACTATATTTGGTATGTACTTGACCCGACCTGGCATGGTCCATTTGGGTTGCACTTCACCCGAACAATTTATGGATAATCTTCTGAGAATAGTACAAGTTATGATTTATTAATATATTATAAGTTCTAATATATTAATATAAGATCATATTATTTAATTAGTATTGATCTATATCTAATCTAGGATTAATTTAGAGATCAAAGATATTATTAATTAAATATGGGCTTCAATATTTATATAGTGTGGGCTAATGCTTATTTGGAATGGGCTAGGCTTGCATGGAAAAGTCCATGGATACTCCATGGAGCTTTAACCCATGGATCTCATGGAAATGAAGAGACATGGGTATTAGGGTTTACATGTATGTAACCCTAATCCACCACACTATATAAAGGAGGCTTTGGTTCTTGAAATCATACTAGTTGAGGTGAGTAAAGCAAGAGGGCTGATTTCAAGATAGTAGTGACTCTTCTCTCAAAGTTCCAAGTTTGTGGTGATTTGTGACTTCCATTTGAGGCATCCACACTATTGGTGCTAGGCTCTAAAACTCCAAGGAATCAACTACAACTACAAGGTAAGTATTTCTACTAGATTTATTTGATTCATGTTCCCCATGCCATGCTAGTTAGGATATGAACCTTGGAAAAATAATTATTTGCATGTATCTTAGACAAACATAGATCCAAGGTTTATTAGGGTTGCATGTACACTCAGGAAGTGTTAGAATGCTCAAAACCCATCACCATTGCATGCTGTTATTAAATTTGTGATATTTATTATGTATCATTATTTTGGGGTAACTCAGTAAGCTTTGAGCTTACAGTTTGGGATTATGTTTCAGGTACCTTAGAGGATTGCGGGAAGGTGAAGGCGTGATCGTGAACCTCCTCATGTTCTGTTTCATGCTTTTTGGGATATCTCTGATGTTGAACTCATAAAAAATTTGTAAACAATGATGGTTTTGGGGTTTATTTAAAAGTTTAAAATTTTCATGAATTTACGAATGTTACACCTTTCATAGTATGTTTCTATACTTGAAAGACATAGGTCAAACTAGGTTGCATGTGTCATAATTAATTGAAATTGTTTTGATTATTTTCCGCTTATGGCATTAAACTTGTAACCCTAAAAACCCATCAGTGGTATTAGAGCCTAGGGTTGTCTTTCATATATTTGCACATTGGTGAATCGATTTTAGAAATCAAAGAAACCTATCTTTGCAATTGTCGCAGCTCACATCGTGAGCATGCTTGCTTATGTCATGAGCTCTGGCCTGATTTGGGATTTTGTGTTTTTTTTGCCTACTCTGCTTTTATTTGATGATTTCTTGCTATAATTATCCTCCAAATCCGATTTTGGTGTATCTATGATGATAATATAGAAGCCTAGAAGTTAGGAGATTAGCATTTGACTTGATTAATTGTTTTGTGATTAATATGATTGATTTTTAAATTTTTAAATAATAAATAAAGATATTAACAGAACTCAATAATTAATGTCAAATAATATTTGGTATTTTGAAATGTTTAAAATGCATCCTTATGGATCTTATTATTAATTTAATTAAGTAATTAATTAAAATACAATTAATAAATGCGTAAAAATGTTTAAATTTAATTAAATTAAAGGTTTAATTTATTAAAAGATTAAACCTTCGCTATTTTAAAATGTTTTAAAATACACCTTATACTATGTATATATAATTAAAAGTTATATATATATATATATATATATATATATATATATATATATATATATATATATATATATATATACACACACACACACACACATATATATATATATATATATATATATATATATATATATATATATATATATATATATATATATTATGTATAAGAATAGTCAGTCAAATCGTTAGTAGCCTCATTCATGAAACAATACTATAAGGGGAGTTTAAGGAAGCAGCCTATAAAATGATTTCCATTGGGTATACAATCTTACCCACTGCTTTTTTGTATGGTGGATGATCGTTAGCCAAACGAATTTGATATGACATAACCTCATTAAAAGTTTAATGATATAAAGTAACTAAACTATTTTCTAAAATCCCATTCTTAGTTACTTTAGGAAAATGTGAATCTGTATGCTAATCCATGAAATTGCACATTACACTTTATTAGTCGATAGTGGATCATGTGTGGTTAACCGACACACTAATGGGGGACTAATAAAGGGTGGTAATGGGTGTCTCGAAAACTATCATTAATTAATGAAGCGTGTATGGCTAACTGGCACATTAAAACATGATGATAAATGACATCAAGAGTACCAAGCTAATTTGCATGGTTATTGACATCTTGTTTGTGATCCTCGACATCCTAATCACAAAAGTGAACATAATCGAGATTAAACACGCCATTAATTAAATTCAATGAATCTCAAAAGATCTAGGAGTTTCATATGATGAAATTGGTAAAAGCCTTACCTACCTAAAATAAATTCGAATTTGATTACGACATCCCTCTTGAAAGTTCAAATTGAAAATATGGATCCTAGCCTTATTCAAATTTATGGTTTAATAAATAAGGATTAAAAATCAACTAACTTGAATTCTCTTTTCTCCCTTTATAGATGTCGAGTCAAGACAACAATTGTCTTCCTAATTCTTTTGCAAATGGTTTTCCTCTGCCATTTGAAGATGATCTTCCACATTCTGATCAAGGTGAAAGTATGTTCCCTTTTTCGAGCAATGGTGGAAATCGATATCATAATTCTTCAACTCTTCCTCCTCATCCTCCAGTGACTCTCCCCATTACACGAGTTGAAAGATATGAAACTACTCGAGCCCTATTGGCATGTAAACATCGAGATAGAAATTGTGTGTGTACGCATGTTCTGAAAATGAAATGGTACATTGACAAATTGGATAGAATGGGTGTCATTTTCCCAAGGGAGCAAGCCATTGATTTGGTTCTCCTTTTGCTTCCTGATTCATATAGTCTGTTCATTGAGAACTTTTATATAAGCCACCAAAACGTATCCCTAATTGATTTGACAGATATGTTGATTGTTGCTGAAGCAGAAAAGCTTAATAGAACAAGTGAAGCAAAAGTGTTTGAAGGATCAAATTCCAAAGTATCCATGGACATTGACAATGGTGGTCCACAAAAGTTTTCTCTTCCCAATGGAAAGGGATCGGCCAAGGTTAAATCTTTTGATCGTAAGGTAAAGAGAAAGGCTAGTTCTGAGATAGTTCAATGTGCTAACCCTAAAAGGTCCATATGTTTTTACTTCTACTTGAAGGGACATTGGTTACGTAGCTACCCAGACTACCTGAAAGATCTTAGAGATGTAAAGTCAAGGCATGTGACTCTGCTTCAGGTGCATCCATTTTCTAACTGCATCATTTTGATAAGTTACTATTCATAGATTCTTAATACATGATGTGATGATCATATTTTGATGGTGTTTTAGGATCTAAGAGAAAGAAGGACCCTTAAGAAGAATGAGTTGATTCTGATCATGAGAGATGGATTTCGATCACATGGTGTGATTAGAATTTGGAGCAACTACTTAGGAGTTAGGATAATTTAATAGTTTGTTTTAGAAATGTCTAGAAACATTGTTTTCATTTATGCATTGTAAGGACAAGTTCCAATTTTTCATTTATTATCAATAAAAGTGAAATTTTGGTTTATATAGTTGGTTTATTTTATATTTCCTTGCAATGGCATCTATGAAAGTGTTGGTTACATTTCTATTACTAGCAATATTAATTGTGGATTTGATTCTTATTATTTCATTTGTGGTAAATGTAATAATTTACTAAGTGATAAAGAATTCTCATGACCCAAGTTTCAATTAGATAGAAACTTGGAGTCATACAATTCGAATTATGTGATGTATGACAATCTTAATCTTGGAATATTATGACTAATTCATTGCTCACATATTCATGTGAGTCAAATGAAGGACTAATGGATCTAGTTTATGTTAATATGGGCTATTCAAATCCACCACAAAGAAGGATAAGTCTTTTCGTCATGATGTTTCAGTAAGCATGGTTATGCTTATAAGATTAAACATAATTCAAATACTTTGTAAAGTTTTAGATAGTGGTAGAACGAACAAGAAGAATCTGTTAGGCAGAAAGATAAAGGTTTCTCAAGTCTAAATGGAAAGGAGAGTACTTTAGTATCGTGTTTTATGATCTTCTTAATGATTGTGGAACTATGTCTCAGTTAATCCTCAAAGAACATCTTAGTGAAATTGTACGGCTAATAAGAGGAATTGGATATTATTGAAATGGTTCAATCAAGAGATGAGTCACACTTCGTTTTGCAATCAAGTTTTAGAGCCATGCTCTAGTTACTTCGAATCATATCTTGAAACATATTTTGTACTAAGTAGGTTTATAACACCTAACGAAATGTGGAATAATAAAGCTTTCTTACTCTAGCACGTTTGGAATTGGAAGTTTTGATGTTTTGGTTAAAACAAAGGATGAACTAAAGCCAATTCCATGAAGTTTTTCTTGTCGGGAATCCATAATAACTTTTGAATATTAGTTTTTGCTCGTTAAGGAATGTTCCTTGAGAGAGAAAGTTATACATCAATAAGCCAGTGGGAGTCTTATGATCTTGAAAAGTTTCAAGAGTCAATCGAGAATAAACCTTTTAGTTATCATTAGCACACGACATGAGGTTGATTACCTATCGTGTTCAGTTGACACATTCTTGTTTCTATGAACCTTCTAATTGTGTTACGAATGCTTATGAGTTCTATGGTCCTCATTTGACTGCAAAAGGTAGAGCACGTTGGTCAGTGAAAGTGCATTGATTAATATAGGTGAACTGCTTAACAATACGAAAGTACTGGTAGTCCCTTATGCTACCAGATGGCAAAAAATATAGAATAAGCGGGGTTCAATCAATGAAAGGAAAGCTAGATTTGAGTTTAGTTTTGTCGTTAACCTTATCTTATGATTGTAGGTTGGAAATAATAGATTCACATGGATAGGAACATGTACACCATAAAATCTAGGTGGGAAAAGGCTTCACTCTAATTCATGAGAATGATTATGAGGAAATACTTTTGCTAGTACATTTTAAACATCTGATAAATATCATTAGGGTTAGTAGTTGTGAATTTCATTCTCAAATTTTGTCACACCCTCGAACCAGGATCACGGAAACATCCGGGGGCCGATGATGTCATTGTATAGTATCATAACAGTTGAATATAAATGAAACATAGCAACCCAAACAACATACATTGAGCATACAAATTTTAATGTTTACATAATGTGTTTGTTCAAAAATTATACAACATATGACTGAGAAATAATGCTTCCATGATGCAGCAACTCCAGTACTCAACATGTTTAGGATACCTGTTTACTGGTTCCCTAAGAATACAAGTGATTTAACATCAACAATGAATATTGGTAAGTTCATAACCATTTTTGTATGCAAAGGTTTGTAACTTCTTTGTTTAAAATGGTTTTGTATGCTTCCAGAAAATCTGATATTTTCTATAAAATGAGTTGTAAGTCTTATAACCAAGACTAAAATGTATGTATGTCCTTTGTATCCTTATCCTTGTGAAATGAATAAGTATGTATGTTTCCAGAAAATCCAATATTTTCTTATGTATGATCTGTAGTCTTAAAACTCTAATAAGTAATAGTGTACTATAAAGTAGTGTGAAGTTTTATATTTTTATAAAACAGGTGAAGTGTGAGCTTCTTGTAAACCAAGATAGTATCATTAATTCCTATGTGAGTTATTATAACCACGCTTGATGTGACTGTTATGCATGTACGACGTTCTTCAGGCATTTGAATTGGTAGATATTTGTTACCCTAGACTGGACCGTCTAGCTGTAGCGAACAACTCATGTGTGGGGTTGTTAATCCCATATAGATCTATACATAACTATCTCGCTCTCCCTCCAGTAGACTCTGGTTATAATATAGGACTTAAAGTGTACGCTTGGTAGGATGGTGAAGATAATGTCTCACTAGAACATTAACATATTTACGTGAACTATGACTCCCTTTTTCTTGTATAATGAAATAATCATACCATTGAATTGTTATAAATTATGGTTTTGTGACATCCAAACTATACGAATTATAGTTTGCCTTGTATGTTTTTATGTAAACTATATATATATATATATATATATATATATATATATATATATATATATATATATATATATATATATATATATATATATCAAGTTGTAATATTGTCAAATGTTGATGTATGTTACCAAAACATAACTCCTTGGGTTTTAACCCACCAAGAAGAGTAGAGACTAAAATATAACCATTTTTACTAGGAGAATTATTTTTAGTAAAACTCACTAAAATCTTGTAGTTTGTACAACTCATATTTTCCTGTTGATGTTTGTTCACACAAAATGAGATATATTTTTGGTTATCTTTGTACATCAAACCCATAAAAATGATTTTTGTGTAAACAAAATGATGTTAGCCACATCTTATGCAAATATTACTCCACATTCAAATAGTGAGTGGAAGCATGAAAATATTCATAAGAAAAACATATTTTGACTTGTATTCCCACCCCCCCCCCCCTAAAAGCATGTAAAACTCAAAAAATGGAGTTATGAAGCTCACCTTGGTTATTTTCGTGGGTAGTTGGAAGGGAGATGAAGGAGATTTCGAGCCTAAAATAAAGATGATGAACTTGAAGAGCTCCTTGGAAAGGTTGGTATTCTAGTAACCTCACACACGAAAATGTGTGAAAATATGATGATTTTATCATCAAAATGTATAAAAAAAACACTTGAAATCTATGAATAAACTTACCAAAAACCCTAGAATCGGCTTGGTGGTGTCGAACTTGGAGAAGTTGAACAAATTTTTAGAGAGAAGAAAGTGTTAGGGTAGGAAGGAAATAGCAAGAGTGGAGAGTCTCCACTTTTGGCCGAAAATATTTAAGGAGGGAGGGATGATGTCTTCATTGTTACATGTTGGTTAATATAGGGCTTTGTATGGAGGCATGGTGTGTATATGCATGCATGGCATGGATTTTTGAAGGGTAATGGGATGTAAAGCAATGAGGTGTCACTCACATGATCAAGTTTTTCAAGTCTTGTGTCCAGCCAAAACCAAGGGGATTTCAGTTTTAGGGTGGCCGAAAACATCCTTCTTTCTCATAAGTTTTTCGGCCTTGAGGGTTTGGGTTCTCGGGTTTAATATGGTCCATCAAGATGGGTTTTCGGTCAAAAGGCTTTCTTTGCCGAAAGCCTTAAGGCAAAGGCCCAATTTTTGATTTTTTTTTATTTAGCTACTTGATCTAATTTGGACTTCTAAGAGTTTGTTACAAACATGATTCTCAAAGTATGCATATATGTACTTCTATAACAATGTTATTTTTGGATTTACAAAAAAATCAAATGGCAACGAGGTTACATGGTGTAATCATTTGTACATGGATACAATTTCGACCCTAAATTTGCTAGTTGTCACAAATTCACAATATGATTATGACATCCTTTTTAATAGTTCAAATTGTGATATATGGAAAGGAAATGTTTGAACTTCCAATACATATAGCTATAAGTTCTGAAAGGGTTAGAACACACACACATGCTATCTAATGAATGTGTATTAGCATGATAAGTCTAGTTGAAGACTTGTCGAAGCATTACGAGAATTGATTTCTTCAAGTCCAGTTGATTTCTGGGCACTTGTCAAAGCTAGTGGGAGCATAATTATTATGCAGATGGGTGCATAATTATTATGCTAGAAGGAGCATAGTTGTTATGCTAAGTATTTTTAGGAAACAAAATTTACAAATTTGCAAGTTGGGAATTGTTTGGGAATTGTTTCTCTATAGAAAGATTTAAGAGAGAGGGAACTCATACTTCTTTTCGAATCTAAAAGTTTAGATTGAAGGATTTAAAAGAACTTAGTCTTGGACATATATGAATATCGTGCTGAAATGGTTCAACATAGGAAATTTGATATATGGAAATGTTATAGCAAGAAACTGATCAAATAACATGTCTTTATATAAGAAATTATGAATCGAGTCATATATGCTTCGAATATAGGCTTGATTACATATGCTATAGTATTCACTTGTTCTAATTTTTCTAGATGCCTTGGGCATTGAGAGGGAAAAAGAACTAAAACCTTGTGTGACTAGAATTTTTTAACAATTGTCAAGAACATTCTGAGGTTTACCAAAATATTGGTTACCTGTGGACCGTTGGAAATATAGTATTAATTTGGAATAACCATATTGACATGTTTTAGATTGGGATGATTCTTCGTCAAAAATTGATGGTCGTATGGAATATGGAAATGTCTCCATAGAGGGAGTTAATTAATTAAAATCTACATGTGAGTCAGAAGCTTTAATGCAAGGAAGGTGCACAATGAGTGTGCCTTGAATTTGAAACTTCATTACTATGGAATTGTTTTGAGTAACAACTTTCCAATGGAGCATTTTGTAATATCGTTGCATAAGTCTCAGTGACTTTGATGCCACGATGTCACAAAAGGACAACGCATGTAAGGTTGGAATTCTAACACACACTAGTAGTGACAAGAATTTTGAATTATGAAATGAACATCATTGGAATAATGTCCAGTCGATCTGGTCGCAAAGGAAGGACCTTAAAGAGACATGGTACGCACGTGTATAACATGGGATTATCGATGTTTAATTTAAGTGTTTAGTTGATTACTCGAAACAGTATACAATAAAAAAAGTCTAAATTAATATGGTGATTAAACAATAAGAGTTTTATTTATATTTAATGGTTTTGAGAACATAGTTAATTAGGTTATTATTGTGTTTCACTTTGCATATTGTACTTCCACAATAATTTGATTATTTGAAACTCCACAGTCACTTGTACTTTTGGAAGTAAGTAGCAAATTGAGACTGTCATGAACTGAATTTTAGATTGTCTATGGAGATTAGACATAGCAATAGTGTTGTTGCAATGTTCATAAGTACTTAGAAAATGGGGATTTTGAGTATTGGATAAACCCACACTTAGATAATTACTTCATGGATTTTATCACAAGTAATTTTGAGATGATAATATCTTATATTCTTGAAACGAAGATATATAAGTTGTTGTTTACGAGTCAGTTGTGCATTGATAATGCATAAACGCATCAGTAACTTGATGTTATAAAACTTATTGTCATGCATGATTTGATGAGTAAATAGTACAAGCATATAAGTCAAAGCTTATTCGTTCCTTTTGCTCCAATGGAAAAAAGCGGTATCTTTGGGCCCCTCGGTGATTTGGTATTGACTTACAAGTGCTTGGCCAAGCCTGGGCTAAGTTGATGTGTTCAATTAGTAGTCTAAATTCAGTCGTCACAAATTAGAAGCCGGGAAACAAAAATTTAACAATGAGATTGATTATAATCCATGTCTCATGTCCTTACGATATCTTGTAGAATAGAGGAATATTGATCACTTATCTTATGACACGTAACTGACCGGGTCAGAGTTCGACAACGACTTTTGGTAGCTACAATTTGCTGATCAATTTGGTAGTTATACTACGAGTCATAGTTATTAGACTTATCTAAGTGGGAGACTATTGGATTATGTGTCTAAGACCATAACTATAATTGGTTTAAACTTGAATTGATAGTAACATAGTCCTTTCGGGTAGCCCTCAAAGCTAGAAATTGGACAGGATTATATTAGAGAGAAATAATTTACTATTGGATTAATAAATTGGAAAATTATAATTTGTTAATTTATTATGAGAATAATATATTAATTAGAAATTATAATATTTAATTAATAGTTGGTAAAAAATTAATTGGAATTAATTTTTGGGATTCGTTGAATTAATTAAAAGTGCAGGAGCTGTTTAACAATTTATTGATAGTTGAGGAAAAAGGTTCTAGAGCCTCCTTGTAGGGGATGGACAGAAACTTCTAGGAAGGGCCTAGAATTTTTTGTCCAAGTCATCCTAAATAGGAGGCTCATGAGATGCTTGGTCACCAAGAAAAGGGATTAGGGTTTCTATCCTTAAACCCTAACTTTGGCTCTAAGCTACCTCACCTATATAAAGGGCCTTAAACCCTCACAATTTCATGACCTATTCCTTGGGAATACTTCTGACTGAAATTCTCTTCTCCTCTCTCCATAATCCTAAGATTGCTTACCATGGGTGTGAACCATTAAAGGCACGACACTTGTGGCGCTTGCTACCAAAGGTTTACTCAAGTAAGGATTCAAAATTGTTTACAATAATAATATTTAATGTTAGTTTTATAATCTTATGAAATAGTTTGTTCATAGCAAAGTTTTTTTTGATTAGTCATTCATAGTATGTTGCTATACTTGAAAGACATATATCAAACTAGGTTGCACGTGATCTAATTAATTGACATTGTTTTGATTATTTTCTGCTTATGGCATTGAACTTGTAACCCAAAAACCCATCACTAGTAGGATTGATATTATGCCTTGATTGATTCCAAAATGAAGTTTGTTCGATTTGAAACCCTAAATGGGGGAGATCTAGTCACTAATGGCGAAAGGATGAAGGAAAAGATGGTTATCTATTCCGCAACTAAGGCTCGAAGGTACTTACATCATGGATGTGTCGGGTACTTGAAATACATTATGGAAAGAAAAGTAGACCAAAGACAATTATATATTGATGAGGTTCCAATAAGCAGGGGTCTTTATGATGTTTTCCTTGATGACTTTTCGGGTGTTCCTCCCGAGCAGCAAGTTGAGTTTTGGATCAACATTATTTTGGGCACAAAACATATAACCAGAGCACCTTATTGACTTGCACCTCCTGATATACAAGATCTATTCAATCAGTTACATGAAATAGGAGCTTTAGGATTCACTCGACCTAGAAGCTCTCCTTGAGGAGCTTCAATGTTATTTGTTCGGAAGAAGGACAGATCCCTCCGTATGTGAATTGGTTATTATGAACTAAACAAGGTTAACATCAAAACTAAGTATCCGTTACCAACATCGAAGACCTATTCGACGAGATTCTAGGAGTGTCATGGTTCTAAAAAATTGATCTTTGCTCCAGTTATCATCACATGCGTGTTAAGGTTGGCGATATTCTCAAAACTGCTTTTCGGACTCGTTACGAGCATTACGAATTCGTGGTGATGCCTTTTTGCCTAGAAAATGCACCGTAAACATTTGTTTCATATTCATCTTTTAATTCATAATCTGATATTACTTCCCAGACATTATAGCTTCATCCTCTATGTTATATTCATTAGCACCAAAAGTAAGATAACCAAAATCAAACCTTGCATCTTGATCTTCAATATACAAAAAGTAATCATTTTGAGGATCAATGGATTGAGATGAAAATAAAGTATTAGTGGATTATCAAAGAATCCCCTCAACGGCAGGTGAGTGAGATGGGAAAAATGGTAGTTTGAATGAAAGAAGTGGTAATTGGTGAAGTGGGTGGTGAAAGTGCAGTAGAAGGATCAACGGGAGGTATCAAAGCAGTGTTGACATTTGAATCCACATTAGATATGTTCTCAGGGATGTCGAGATTCCTAATCTTCTTCGTATTGGATTTGATAGTAGGAATCTATGGTGCAGTCATAGTCTTCAACATAAGAATTGGAACTGATGTTGAAATATTTGTTTCAATAGTTGATATTTGTGTCCACATTAGATGTGTTCACAGTGATATCCTGATTATGTGTCTCCTCTACATTAGATTCAACAATAGTAACACTTTGTGGTGAAACATGGGAATGATCAGAAGAAAATTCCTCATTGACCATCTAATTAACATTAAATGTAGTTGCCTCCCTTATCTACTGTAAAGTTTTAACATTATCATCCATCTTTGTATCAGTTTCCTCATCCTCTTCAGATTCAAGAAGAACCTCCTCTTAAACAATAATCTTTTTCTTCACAACAATATCATCATTTTTTCAATAGACATCTTTTTAAGTGTGTGTTTCATTGGTTTTGTAGCTAACTTTTTACATGGAAATGTTTCTAACACCCCAACGACTTTTCTTTTCTTCTGTGGCTAAGCTTCACCGGTAGGTCCTTGAATAACAAGTCCCTTTGACCTTGTCTTAGACTTCTTTGGTGTATGAGCTTGAGAAACTTCTACTAATGTCTCCAAATATAAAATCAACATAGGGTTCAGAATGGAACCAAACATAACATGGATATAGGAATCCTTCTAATAAAAGGAAAATCAATTGAATTATCAGCCATTGTCTTTGGAATTTGGAGTGTAGAAAACTCAATAACTTTGACGTCTATTGGAACGAGAATACCTGCCTGATACACTTCATTGAAAATCAAACTCTAAAACCTTACACTAAAAATATTTGTTGCCTTCTTGGAATAATTGATGTGCATAGTGAACTCATCCCAAAGAAGTGAAGCATAGTCTGCCTTGATATTGCAGCATAGAACTACCAAAATATAACACAAATGAAACTTAGCCTTATCCAACCCATAATTCCATTCGTTCAAATACCATATAATAACCCTAAAGAAAAAAAACTCCACAGAGATGGTAATTTCGACAATTAAAAAAATCACTAATAAAGGTAACTGAAGGAGAATACCTCATCTCATTCAACACAGCTAGGATATGCTTAGAAGAAGGAACCTCGAATGCAGCATCAACATCTAATTAGATAATGAGAGAAAATTGCTTCTTAGAAAAAACTTTATTTCCCTTTGACTCAATCTAAAATGTAATCACTTCTCTACTCTTGTTGTAAACTACCATTAAACATGTAAGCAATAACCACTACATCGGAATAGAAAATGATGTAGAAAGAGTAGGATGTAGAATAGACTCATTCACACATTGACCGAGCATTTGAATACCTTTAGGATAAGCATTGATATCTGGATTAAACCAAGTATTATTAGATCAAATCTTCATCGGCGGAATAAAGAAATCTTCATCAATAGTAGCAAACATATCAATATGCAACATGGTTGCACAATATCAAGGTAATTTTTCAAAATATGAAAAAAATTAGGGTTAGGATTCTTGTGAGGAAGTTGTGGAAACGGAAAAAGAGAAATAGAACCGTCGTTCCCCTTTTACGATGTCAAATTTGAATTTCAATCGATAACCACTGAAAAACTACCACATGGAAAGTAGGTAGCTGAAGAGACATTGTCATTATCTGCCATGTGTAAAAGAAATAAGTGTTTTCCCTTGAAAGATGAAAAAGCAAGAGTATGTTGACATCATTCATGAAAGGATTACTTCGATATATAAAAAATTAAACATTAATTATTCTATCATCGAGCATCATTCTGACTTTCATCATGAGAACAGAAAAGACTGGGTCTCATCCACTTATTGGAATAACAAATGGAATCATAAACCAGACTTTGTAGAATCTTGGATAAAGTTGGTATTACTTGAAACCTCGAGTAAAGACAGTCTTCCTTCGACATCAAGAGAGATATCAAAGTGCTTGTATGGTTTCCCGTGAATTATAATCGAATACTTATAAATAAGTAATGAAGCACCTCTTTTGATAAGCATCAAATGTAGACTTGTTTCCAAAAATATATGCAAATTAACATAAGAGCATTGATATGAATGAAAAACCTTAAGTGATTAGTATAACCATCTACAAGTAAGCATGATTTAGATTTATGTGCCAAAAGGGTTGAAAATGTTCAAACTAAAATCTCATATCATAAAATAAAAATATGGATCTTTTTGGAAGAAATGACTTGGAAGAGGTCAATTCCATTAAGATCTTGGAAATGAATGAAGTATGAGATATTGAACATAATGCAAAGGCATAGTGAACCATAAATAGTTTTGTCCGTCAATTCCATGGTTAACTCTATAATAATAAATTGTTCATCATCAAATCATTAAAGGAATTGTTCTATGGGTTTCACCGAAATCATGGAAACAATGATTTCAAGCTCATAAATATAAAGTTTTCGAAAGACTACAATTCTAGGTCGTTTCTACTAGAGACCTAATGGGTTTTGCACTTTTGTGTGAGAATTATGTAAGAAAATGATATAAGAATATGAAAAATGAGATTTTCATCAATCCATGGTGACAATAATTTGATCATAAAAACAATTTTCGAATAATCATGGTGACAAAAAATTTGACTTGCAGTAAATATAACAATGAGTCAATCATTCTTCGATAATTATTTAAATTAAAACTTGGTTTATCAAGAGAAGGACTTACTCTCATGCCAAATGTCATTGGAACCTTCACATATGAGCTTATCCATCCTAAATCTTTCAAGTAAATTCTTCGTGTATGACTCTTGATTATAGTAAATACCTTCTTTGCTTTGTTGAATATTCAGTCCCAAAAAGTAATTAATCTTCCCCATCGTGCTCATTTCAAGCCAAATTTTCATCTGATTCTCAAAATTCTTCAATAAAGCAATGTCAGTAAAACCAAAAATAATATCATCGACATAAATTTGAACAAGAATTAAATGAAAACCCACTTTATTTCGAAATAAATTAGGATCAACTCATTATTGTCTAAATTTAGAGACTTTCAAAAAATTGGTTAAAGTTGCATACAATGCCCTTCGTGCTTTTTTTAATCCATAAGCAGCTTTATCAAGAACGTAAGAATGATTAGGAAACTTATCATTTAAAAATCTAGGAGGTTGTTCAACATAAACTATTTCTTCAAGTACATCATTGAGAAAAGCGCATTTCACATCCATTTGATAAACATCTACATTCTTGTGAGCTACATAAGCATGAAAAATACGTACAACTTAAACTCTTGCGACATGAACAAAGGTTTCATGATAATCAATTCCTTCTTGCTGACTACATCCTTTCACGACTAGCCTTTCTTTATTTCGAACAACATTTCCTTCTCTATTAACTTTGTTTCCGAAAACCTATTTTAATCCATCAACCGAAACATCTTCAGGTGTATATGGACATCCTCAAAAGTTTCTTCTGGATTAGAAAATTCTTCCAATACAGATAGACAATCATTAATAACATCATTAAAATTCCCATTGCCTGATGTACCATTTTCTTCTTCAACATGTGTTCGACATTGCTCCCTCTGGACTTGAACATTCAATATATTTGACCCCCTTTTTTAACAGTCATTTCATCTTGTATTATTAAAGTCTTAAAGTATATTTTATGTTGGGAAAAATGGTCCTACGTGGGGCGTAGGTAGCCACCTATTCATGGCATAGGTCGACAAGTCCTTGAGATGGTTAAATGCCCTATAAAGGGTACATGCATATTTATGCCAAGCATAAGTGTCCAGGTTTCAAACCCTAATTTTGGGGTTGTGATCTCTATTTAAGGACCTTAAATCTTTGGGATCCTCTCCATACTCATCCTCCATCCTTTCTTTCATTAAGATCGAAAGCCTAGGCCATTTTTGTGATCTTTGATGCTTTGGAGTGATCCTTTATATGTTTTGGTGAAGAAGGAGGCCCTTGAAGGTGTGATTGGTATTTCATAGCTTGTAGATCCAAACACTACTCGTCTTCAACATTCTCCAGTAGGTATAAAGCTTGAACTTGATGAATTATTTGTTAGATGTAGCTAGTTATAGGTTTTATGAGCTTTTTGTCCCTTAACCTTGGTCTAAGTGAGTATAAGCTACTCTAGACCTCATGAGTAGCATTTTCCATTATTTCTGAGCTTATAGAGTGATTAAAATGGGAGCTTGGTCACTAACATATTTCCATGATAGTGTCATTGGGTTTTGAAGTGTCTTTTAGACTTAGGATTTTGTATCATGATCCATTAAGCAATGAAAAGGCATAAAGTTGAAGAATTTATCACTTAGGATGTCAATTGGGACCAAATTTGAGAGTTGGAAATTCGGTCTTTGTGGATTAACGACTTAATAGGAAGTTGGAAAATCAGAGTAGTAACACGGGGCATAATCTTGGCTATGTAGGGCATAGCCTAAATTTGTCCCGATTCCATATCAATGTAACAATTACCGATAAATACCAATGATTGGAATTGATCGGAACTGAACAGTTAGTTTAAATGGATTTCGAAGATCAGAATCGATCTAAATTGAATGATTAGTTATGACAACTTTTGAAGATCGGGATTAGATCACAAGTAAATTCTAAGGCTCTATATTAGGGGTAGAGCATGGAACGCAAATTATTGCTCTAGAATGGATTTTTTATCAAATAGGTTTTTGGCCCAAGTAGAGTGGGCCCTAGTCCTAGAAGGGTTAAATGGTCTTTTACCTAAAAAGATAGAGTGAATATGAGATTAGACCCTTGGATGTGAATTAATTACTTTCAATTCTAATTAGGTATTGTGGTGTATTTTTTAGTCTAGTGAGTTCCCGTTTAGGCAGCTCGATAGCGAGATTCATTTGTCTATAATTTGAGGTGAGTCTTCTCACTATACTTATTGGTCAAAAGCACCAATTTCGGCCCCCTAGAATATGATAGGTAGTATGCTAGATATCATTGTGATACTTGCATGGAAGACCGCGGGGGTAGCCCGTGGCATTTTTATGAAAAACCATGGGAGTAGCCCATGGAACTTGTGTTTAAGACCTTAGAGCAGCGAAGGAACTACAAGGAAAGATGATGGGCCAACCCATGAAAATAAAGGACCAAGGGGGTAGCCCATGACACTTGGAAGAAAGACCATCGGGGTAGCCTATGTCATCAGTATGTAAGACAATAGGGGTAGCTCATGGCAATGTATGTATGACATGTGGTATTTTGAGGAAATTCGCTATGCTTTATGGTTACGGTTTTGTTGTTTAACATTTTTAGGTATGTCCATCTTAAGAGAAAAGGGCCCGATGTGAACGCAAAGCATTCCCCTTGATTTTATTTTGCATCGACTTTTGATTTCACTACGATGTTGAGAATACTTTGTATGATGGTTGTTTGTAACAAATTGGTTGTATTTTGGGTGTTTGAAAAATAAAAATTCTACTACTGTTTTTGGGATGTTACACCTCTCGTCACAACCATTTGACATGGGTTGCTCTCCCTCGACATAAGCATTAAACATAGCTTGCTCCCCCTCGGCTTAAGCATTATGTATCTATAAAAACCGAGAGGTTTTCGTCACTAATCACCATTAGGAAACATCAGAAAAAATAAATGTAATAGTTTCGTATTGTGATATTTGATTTTGAGACAACAAAAATCAAATTTGCCGTTGCATTTATTTCTTAAAACAACTATTAGGCTCAAAAATTTAGCGTCCAAAATGTTGTATTGTTTTCTAAGATGGTTAACATACATGGAAAGTACTCGTTAATGTGATCCCAGGGATACAAGATTTGTAAACATTCGACTCCAAAGGAGTGAGTTATGGATTTGATAAAAATAAAATCAACCATTTAATTAAAATTAATTACATCAAAACAGTACTTAGAGATTAGTTAAGTTTTCACTAAAAGTGCAAAAAGGAGACCTGTAGTACTCATTGAGATAAAAAAAACGTTGGACAAAGATTGCCGAAAACGGGATCCGTATGAGAGATATATGATTTTTGTAAAATCCTTTATTTTTACCCTCGTTAGACACAAAAATGAAAGTCAATACTAGCTAAAGCAACTTAAAGGTGAGTTGTAGTAGTCATTAAGATCATCACATAGATATAAAGAGGGTTTAGATCGGAGCTCACATGAAAAAGTTATTAATTTTACAAAATCTTTTCGTGCGTGCGAGGTGCGCACCTATTCCCATCGCACACCTGACATCAGATTTGAGTAGATTGAGAGTGTTATGACCAATTGGGAAAGTGACATGTGGCTTTCTCTAATAGAGCCATGATGATCACGCACGAGGCATGCTGATATTTATGTTGGGTGCACCCCAAATCCATAACTATATATAGAAATCAGTGTAGATTACACTACTTTATTAAAATATATTTATATCAATAAATATCAATTGTTTTATAAAGCTTGAAACCTTAAGATAATGTACCTATAGACATTATGCTTAGTGGTAAGATATGATACTATTCCTAAGAGTTATGATGCCCGATAGTCTAGGAAGAGATACTACCGAGAGGTTATAATGGCGAATTCCCTAGGATAACATAGTACCTATAAGTAATGATGATCAAATATAGGGATATGCATTGTACCTAATTATTACTCAGCCCAAATATCCAGTTTTCAAATTAACCATAATTAGGGTATATATGTATGGTATACAATATATATATATATATATATATATATATATATATATATATATATATATATATATATATATATATATATATATATTGTATACATACTAGATAATTATGAGATCTAGAAGACATAATTATCAAATATAAAATTAAAGGGGTTTATGTTATGATAATTATAGCAAATCATTAAGAAAGAAAGGTAAAAGATAAAATATCTAAGATTAATGCGTTAGTGAGCTATTAATATTCAACCTTAGGCTAATTAATATGGCTAATCGGAACCTATAATCGTTAATCTTGTGAGCGCTAGAAAGATATATAGATCTATACAAGAATTGACACCCCTGGCACGATAAATTTCTTATTAATTGTAACATCCAGATTTCCAAGTATTATGTTTGATGATTTATTTTTTGAGTAAAAGAGAGGGACTCGACGAGTTGAGGTGTAGACTCGTCGAGTAGGACCGCGATTGCTGACTGGATTAATGAACGGACTCGACGAGTTGGAAAGGGTGGACTCGACGAGTCCACGTTGTGGATTGAAACCCTAATTCTCGGGGTCTGTGCTCTATTTAAAGGCCTTTATGGCCTCCATTTGCGGCCACTACACTCCTAAGAAACCCTAGAGAGCAGAGAGATTGTTTGTGGTGCAAGAGGAAGGCTAATTCACCATTTCTTGTGTGTTTTAGAAAGAAGGAAGGAGGTAGAACGAGCTAAGCGGGTTGAGGAGCTTGCATCCACTTCTGTTTGATCAGAGGAAGCTGTTTGAGGTAACAATCTATGCCATTCTCGTGTTTATAATGATTCTAGTGGAATCTAGGGTTTTCTTTATGCCTCTTTTAGTTGAATCTGGAGCATGTGAAGTCCCAAGGTGAAATGGTTCATAGATCTGGACCTTAAGAGGTCAAAAGTGTCCTTACCACTCGGCTTTATGTCATACCTTTTGAGTTATGAGCCTAGGAGGCCATTTTAGAGGTTATTTCACCAAAAGAAGCATTAGGTGTGTTGGATGTGTACCAAGATTCGAGATTTACGTTATTATCTTGCTTGGGAAGGCTAGATCTATAGATTAGAGAAGCAGATCTGACCTTAGAAGGTCATTTGAGTATGAACATTGAAGCAACTCATCGAGTTCATAAGTGGACTCAACGAGTCGAGTCGGGGTTGACCCGCGATTCGTGACAGGAGGAACCCGTCGAGTGGAGGGATGACTCGACGTTCCATGAGAGGCTAGAAGGATTCAGAGGAACCGTATGGACTCGCCGAGTCGGCCATGTGCACTCGACGAGTCGGGTCAAAGTTTGACCATTGACTTTCGTTGACCTTAGGGTTCTGGTCAAGACTCATTAAAGAGAGTTCAGGAAGGGGTAGAATGACCTTCTACCCAATCTTTAGAGATGAGACTATAAGATAATATTGACCGGGAATGTTATTTGAATGATAGGAGGAGGCTAGGTCGGGACGTTGAGCACGACAGTTTATCCGACTTCATTAAGGTGAGTCTTCTCACTATACTATATCTGGAAGGGTACCTATGTGTGACCCGAAGGTCATATATGCTATGCGATGTATGTGTTGTATGTTGTTATGTATGTTATCTATGATAAGGACCGGAAGGTCAACATGATATGGACCGAAAGGTCATGAGATTACGGACCGAATGGTCGGTATGGGTAGGACCGGAAGGTCTACCGGGATTCGGGACGGAAGTCCCCTGAGACACTTGGATCGGAAGATCCCACAGAGTTATGGCCTGGAAAGGCGTATGTGTTGTATGTGGTATCTTGGGGAACTCACTAAGCATTTATGGTTACAGTTGTTGTGTTATGTGTTTCGGGTACTAGCGAGGATCACGGGAAGGAGCCAACATGATCTGTACACACTCATAGAGTTTATGTTTGAGATTCTAGGAATTGTTTGTTATGATGACATTGGATACATTATGTTTTTGACATTGTTTTTGATGATTAAAAGTATGGTTTAAAAATGAAAATTTGTTTTGGAAATTTACGTTGTTACAAGTTGGTATCAGAGCCTTGGTTTGAGAGATTCGGATGCACCTTCGGGTGTATCTGGACTCAAACTAGGGATTTGAGAAAGTTTTCCATAAAATAAACAATTTTTCTAAAGAAGCAAAAGGATTTGAGAAAAGAAAAGGAAGCAATGTGTACGATCAGCCAGCGCCCAAACGGTGAGTTCTCAAAATAACCTTACATTATATGTTATTATATATTATGCTGAAGGTAGGCTAGGTATTCTTATTAGGACTAGAGTGGCCTGATTTGTGATGCCTTAGCCTAGGAAGATTTATGCTGCTATAAGATGCTTAAGAGAGAATAGGTAGCAGCAAGGAGCTTATGAGAGGCCTACCGAAGGGTAGCCTATGCTAGAGAGATGTAGAGTTCTTGTCATCTAGGATCCAAGGAAGAGAACCTGGGGTGAATATTGATGTGGTGTGGACGGTAGTATAGGGCCCATACTACTGAAGACACCGGATCAGTGCTCAGTGCAAGTAAGAATCCTTAGGATACTAGGGAACAAGTAGGGTTCAGTTATCAAGTGTGAGTATGCTCGAGCGAGTCTCTGATATTATTATGTTGTATTTCAGAGACATCATGGTCAGGACACGCCACAGACCTGAGACAAGCGGCATGAGTAACGAGGAGCTTCGTCAGATGATCCACGATGAGGTGGCAGCGGCGATTTGAGTCGAGATTCCAAAGATGCTTGGGTCTATCAAGACCACGTTGATTGAAACTTTTGATGAGCGATATGCAGTGGTGACTGAGGTTGCGGCTGATGTAGCAGCTGCAGGTGTGGCTGCTGCCAGGCCTTAGGGAGGTGACTCTTTGTTGTTCGGGGAGTTCAGCAACACGAAGCCACCAGAGTTTGACGAGACGCAGGATCCGATCGTTGTGATGAGATGGATTTCTAATATCAAGGGATGCTTCTACACGTGTTCATGTCCGGAGCATCTGAGGATACAATTCGCGCTGAACCAACTTCACTTGGGAGCGAAGGACTGGTGGAAGTTCATGACAGTGAGCTTCACTCTTGCATAGATTTCAGAGGTGACCTAGGAGAGGTTCACCACGATGTTTAGAGACGAGTATGTTCCCCCGGTGGACAGGGAACGACTGGCTCAGGAGTTCTTGTCCCTCAAGCAGGGCACTGATTCTGTTACTGTGGTTACTAGGAAGTTTCATGAGAGGGCGATGTTTTGCCCTAAGTAGGTGTCTACCGAGCAGGCACGCATGAGCTGGTATTTGGGCATTTTGAGGAGGGATATTCGGGAGTTCATGTTAAACTCGACTTACCGGACATTTGCTGAGCTCCAAGGAAATGCCCGGAAGAGGGAGATTGAGTTGGAGACTCAAGCCAGGGAGGAGGCCGAGTCTCAAGGAGATGGATCGGCGGCCGGCACAGTCTCAGCCGACAGCTAAGCGGGAAAAGCCCGCTGATTCGAGATCTGGAGGCCAGAAGGGCCGCACTTGCGGGAAGTGCGGCAAGGGACATGGCGGGGTTTGGCGATCGGGTGGTTGCTACAAATGTCGCAAGGAGGGGCATATAGCCAAGGATTGCCCCAAGAGGTTCATGGTTTGCTTTGATTGCAACCAGACGGGCCATCAGAAGGCCGAGTGTCCGCAGCTGCGGGGGACAGCACAGGGAGCACCATAGGGATCTGCCCATGCCGCCGCGCGAGCTACTGAGGTTCGGCCGGTGAAGGCCGAGGCACCGAAGGCTCACGGGAGAGCCTTCCAGTTGACCGCGGAGGAGGTCCGCATGATGCCCGATTTTGTGGCAAGTATGTCTTCTTTCACTTATTTATGCTGAGTTTGAGGTTTTGTGCTTATATTATGATATGCATAGGTACTTTTCTTGTGAATTCTGTACCTGCTTTAGTGTCATTTGACTCGGGTGCGAGTCAGTCATTTGTTTCCTTAGCGTTTAGTCAGCACATCAGTATCCGACGAGAGGTGTTGAGTCGACCTCTACAAGTTTCTATTGCTGAGGAGCGAGCGGTGTATGCTACGGATGTGATTCGAGGATGTGTACTCGAGATCTTCGGTGTTGAGTTCCCGATAGATCTGGTACCGATTGCAATGGGGGGCGTGTGTGTCATAGTGGGCATGGATTTGTTGACCCGATTTGGGGCTGTTATAGACTGCGAGCGATAGTTGGTGATGATACGAGATCCTAGTGGGGAAGTCCTTATGGTGTACGGCAAGGGTACCCGATGTGGATCAGCGTTTTGTTCGGCTGCCAGAGTGAGACAGAGTTTACAACAGGGCTACAGTGGGTTGGTAGCCTATGTGATGTACACACTAGTAGCCGCTGGGAGCCCAAGTTTGATTGATGATGTTCCGATGGTGCGCGAGTTCCCGGATGTTTTTCCCGAGGAGTTGTCAGGTGTGCCTCCCGAGAGGCAGGTAGAGTTTTGCATCGATTTGGTTCCGGGGGCAGCGCCTATCGCTAAGGGGCCTTATCGCCTTGTGCCACCAAAAATGCATGAGTTATCCTCGCGATTTCAAGAGCTGCTAGGGAAGGGGTTTATTAGACCAAGTAGCTCACCATGGGGAGCGCCGATCCTTTTTGTCAGGAAAAAGGATGGTTGACATCGGATGTGCATTGATTACCGGGAGTTGAAAAAGTTGACGGTCAAGAACCGTTACCCGTTACCGAGGATCGATGATTTGTTCAATCAGTTGCAGGGAGCATCTTGGTTCTCCAAGATTCATCTAAGGTCTTGATATCATCAGATGAGAGTACATGATGAGGATATCCAGAAGACGGCGTTCAGGAATCGTTATGGGCATTACGAGTTCGTGGTGATGCCTTTCGGGCTCACCAATGCACCGGCGGTGTTCATGGATCTCATAAACAGGGTGTGGAGGCCAATGTTGGATCGTTCGGTGATCGTGTTCATTGATGATATTTTGGTGAATTCGAGATCTACAGAGCAGCATGAGGGGCACTTGAGAGAGATTCTCGGGGTATTGAGGTCGGAGAGGCTTTATGCAAAATTCTCCAAGTGCGAGTTCTGGTTACTGGAGGTCTAGTTCTTGGGGCATCTCGTCAACCAGAATGGGATTTTGGTCGATCCAGCCAAGATTGAGGCGGTTATGAGGTTGGAGGTGCCGAGATCACCCACCGAGATCAGGAGTTTTCTAGGATTGGTCGGCTACTATTGGAGATTTATCAGGGATTTCTCCAAGATCGATGTGCCTTTCACCAGGTTGACCCGGAAGGGTGTTGCTTTTTTGTGGGGTCCGGAGCAGCAGACCTCATTTGAGACACTTCGCCAGAGATTATGCGAAGCCCCGATGTTAGCCCTCCTGGAAGGAATGGAGGATTTTGTGGTGTATTGTGACACATCGATATCGGGGTTGGGTGTAGTACTTATGCAGAGGGGGCATGTGATAGCGTATGCATCGAGGCAGCTAAAGCCTCATGAGACGAGGTATCCCACCCACGATCTGGAGTTGGGGGCAGTGGTGATCGCCCTCAAGATCTAGCGTCACTATTTGTATGGGGTTCGGTGTACCATATACACTAACCACAAGAGCTTGAAGTGTTTGATGGATCAGCGCAACCTGAATATGCGCCAGAGAAAATGGTCGAACGTGGTAAAGGATTACGATTGTGAGATCCTGTACCACCCTGGCAAAGCTAATGTTGTAGCTGATGCCCTGAGCCGTAGAGCGGTGAGTGCCCCGATTCGAGATATTTGTATGCGGTTGATAATGATGACTTCGGTGCTGGACACCATTCAGGAGGCCCAGGCAGAGGCCGTGAGACCGGAGAACTGCAAGAGATAGCAAGTGATTGGGCAGGTACCTGAGTTCGTTACTAATAGTCACGGGCTTATGACCTACCAGGGTCGGATTTAGGTGTCATATGCAGGCGGGGCATGTACCACTTTGATGGAGGAGGCACACCGATCGAGGTTCTTGATCCATCCCGGGGCCACTAAGATGTATTTGGATCTGAAGAAAGATTATTGGTGGTCGTGTATGAAGAGGGATGTTGCATGGTTGGTTGATAGGTGCTTGATTGTCGAAGGGTTATGGTTGAGCACTAGTGTCCGCACGGCAAGTTGCAGTCACTTGAGGTTCCCGAGTGGAAGTGGGAACAGATTTCCATGGATTTTATCACCAAATTGCCAAGGACCACGAGGAGTGTCGATGCAATTTGGGTGATAGTATACCGGATGATGAAGAGCGCTCACTTCCTTGCTATCAGGGAGAGCTCTCCTGTAGAGAGATTGGCAGAGTTGTATGTAAAGGGAGGTGGTATCGCGACATGGAGTACCGATCTCAATTATGTCAGATCGAGATGTACGTTTCACTTCCAGGTTCTGGAAGAAGTTCCATGGGGATTTAGGTACAAGGCTGCATTTCAGGACCACTTACCACTCACAGTTAGACGGACAGAGTGAGCGGACGATTCAGACGCTCAAGGACATGCTCCAACCATGTGTGTTGGACTTCGGGGAAGTTGGGACACGTATTTTCCATTGGCTGAGTTCTCCTATAACAACAGACACCATTCGAGTATTGGTATGCCTCCCTTCGAGTTGTTATACGGGAGGAGATGTCGGACTCCCATTTACTGGGGAGAGGTAGGGCAGCACGTGATGGGTAAAATTGAGATAGTGCTTCAGACAACCGAGCAGATACAGCAGGTTAGGCAGAGGTTGTTGACGGCTCAGAGTCGCCAGAAGAGTTATGCGGATAGGCGACAATCCGAGCTTGAATTCCAGGTGGGAGACTTCGTACTCCTGAAGGTGTCTACATGGAAAGGAGTGATCTGATTCAGGAAGAGGGGCAAGCTGGGGCCCCGGTACATTGGTCAGTTCAGGGTGACCGCGAGGGTGGGCAGGGTAGCATATCGTTTGGAGCTACCTGCGGAGTTGTACCAGATTCATGATACCTTCCACACGTCTAAGTTGAGGAAGTGTACAGCCGACGAGTCGGCGGTGGTGTCGCTAGAGGATATTCAGGTGGATGCAAGCCTGAATAATGTTGAGAGACCTATCGCGATCCGGGATCGGAAGCTCAAGGTTCTGAGGAACAAGGAGGTGTCCTTGGTTCAGGTCCGGTGGCAACATCAGAGAGGGTCCAAGCTAACTTGGGAGCCGGAGTTGGAGATGCAGGAGCAGCATCCAGAGTTGTTTGCAGACCAAGAATTCGAGGGCAAAGTCTGATTCTAGTGGGGGAGAATTGTAACATCCGGATTTCCAGGTATTATGTTCGATCATTTATTTTTTGAGTAAAAGAGATGGAATCGGCAAGTTGAGGCGTAGACTCATCGAGGAGGACCGTGATTGCTGACTGGATTAATGAACGAACTCAACGAGTCGGAAAGGGTGGACTCGACGAGTCTGTGCTGTTGATTGAAACCCTAATTCTCAGGGTCTGTGCTCTATTTAAAGGCCTTTATGGCCTCCATTTGCGGCCACTACACCCCTGAGAAACCCTAGAGAGCAGAGAGATCGTTTGTGGTGCAAGAGGAAGGCTAATTCATCATTTCTTGTGTGCTTTAGCAAGAAGGAAGGAGGTAGAATGAGCTAAGCGGGTTGAGGAGCTTGGATCCACTTCTATTTGATCAGAGGAAGCTGTTGGAGGTAACAATATGTCCCATTCTCGTGTTTATAATGATTTTAGATGGAATCTAGGGTTTTCTTTATCCCTCTTTTAGTTGAATCTGGAGCATGCGAGGTCCCAAGGAGAAATGGTTCATAGATCTAGACCTTAAGAGGTCCAAAGAGTCCTTACCACTCGGCTTTATGTCATACCTTTTGAGTTATGAGCCTAGGAGGCCATTTTAGAGGTTATTTCATCAAAAGAAGCTTTGGGTGTGTTGCATGTGTACCAAGATTCGAGCTTTACGTGATTATCATGCTTGGGAAGGTCAGATCTATAGATTAGAGAAGCAGATATGAACTTAGAAGGTCATTTGAGTATGAACATGGAAGCAACTCACTGAGTTCATAAGTGGACTCGACGAGTTGAGTTGGGGTTGCCCGGCGATTCGTGATAGGAGGAACCCATCGAGTGGAGGGATGACTCAACGTGCCATGAGAGGCTAGAAGGATTCAAAGGAACTGTATCGACTCGCCGAGTCGGCCATGTGCACTCAACAAGTCGGGTCAAAGTTTGACCATTGACTTTCGTTGACCTTAGGGTTCTGGTCAAGACTCATTCAAGAGAATTCAGGAAGGGGTAGAATGACCTTCTACCAATCTTTAAAGATGAGACTATAAGAGAATATTGACTGGGAATGTTATTTGAATGACAGGAGGCTAGGTCAGGACGTTGAGCACGAGGGTTTATCCGACTTCATTAAGGTGAGTCTTCTTACTATACTATATCTGGAAGGGTACCTATGTGTGACCCGAAGGTATTATATGCTATGAGATGTATGTGTTGTATGTTGTTATGTGATATGTAGGTGTTATGTATGTTATGTATGATAAGGACCGGAAGGTCAACATGATATGGACCGAAAGGTCAAGAGGTTATGGATCGGAAGGTCGATACGGGTAGGACCGGAAGGTCTACCGGGATTCGGGACGGAAGTCCCCTGAGACACTTGGATCGGAAGATCCCACAGAGTTATGGCCTGGAAAGGCGTTTGTGTTGTATGTGGTATCTTGGGGAACTCACTAAGCATTTATGCTTAAAGTTGTTGTGTTATGTGTTTCAGGTACTAGCGAGGATCACGGGAAGGCGCCGACGTGATCCGTACACACTCATAGAGTTTATGTTTGTGATTCTGGGAATTGTTGTTATGATGACATTGGATACATTATATTTTTGACATTGTTTTTGATGATTAAAAGTATGGTTTAAAAATGAAATTTTTTTTTGGAAATTTACGTTGTTACATTAATCACTATTCAACGTCTGATGAAGCATCGTGGCAGGGTAATCATTAGTCAAAAAGCATCGATTATAGGGACTCATGGTTGTACATTACAACCACCTTAGGGATCTGACTACCAAGAGGTACACCTTAGAGTGGTAGATAAAATATGTTAGGATTAGTAAAACATCCTAAAAGATAATAAATTAGGATTAATAAAATATCCTAAAAGATAATAAGATATGATCATTAAATATCCTACAAAGTTTGTAATTTAGGACTGGTAAAGTATCCTAAAAAGATAGTAAGCTAGGTTTGATAAAGTCTTTTAAGAAAGGTTTTCTAAAAGAAAAAGGATTCTTAATTTAATACAAACAAATAAAGCATAAAACTATAAAAACATGTGCACTCATCAACATTTTGTTGATGTTTTCAAAAAGACATGTATCTCAAGGAGATGAGTGAGGAGGATAGCCGTGACAAGGAGGATGTCTTCAAGGAAGCTTGCTGAAGTTTAGTTTCCTCTGTTTTTTCATTTTTGGTTATGTTCAAGATGTCTGCTAGAACTTTCAAACAATATAATCCCAAATACATTATAATAATAAAAGTATTGTTTGTGATATACCTATGTGTTATGTTCTTTTTTTTTCTCTGTCTCTCTCTCTCTCTCTCTCTCTCTCTCTCTCTCTCTCTTTATATATATATATATATATATATATATATATATATATATATATATATATATATGTATATATATACGCCTCAATCCAATATCCCAACGTTGCACAGTCCAGCGTTTCCACCGTTGATCGGGGGTGTGATAGTATCGAAGTTACATGTTCGTCGTTTCTTAAATATGTAATTGTTGAATCTTCTGAATGTTTGGATACTTCATAAATTCGGTTATCTTCAATAATCATTTCAACATTGATTGGCCTATCAGGAATACCAAAAATCATATCAAAAGCTATATCAAAAGTAAGCAATTGATATGAATTATCTCGATAATCAGAAAAAATTGGATTCCATGGAAGAACAATCTCAACTCTTTTAACACAATAATCATCAATTGTCAGATTAAATGTCTCTTCAATCCGTCTTGTTATTTATTTCACCACTTTGTATGTAATTGAATTATGTGAATATCCTAGAAATTTTGAAAGGTTGTCTTTCAAATTCAAGATGAAACACCAACAACGAAAAACATGGAAAAAATTGAACATGAGGTTTCCTTTTTCGATGATTTAATATAGAGTAATATTGAATCTATGATGTATAAAATAAATATTTTGAGGGAAACAAGTAGTAGAAATAGTCTCGTCCCAATAATATTGAGGAAGATTTTCATATGTTAGCATTGTTCTTGCTGCCATACAAAAGGTTCAATTTATTCTTTCTACAACTCCATTGTGTTGAGATATATATGGAGCAGAAAGGTGATGAAAAGTTCATGATTTATCAAGGATTCAAGAACATGATTCCTAAATTTTGTTCCATTATCACGTCTAGTTCTACAAACTTTCTTCTTCAAACTCACTTCAATGACTTTGATAAAGTCAACCATTACTTGAGCAGTTTTAGAATTTTTTTCTAAGGAACTGAACCCAAGTAAAGCATGAAAAATCATCTATATTTACCATAATGTACTTCTTCCTACCAAGTGATCCAATTATCGATGGTCCACATAAATCAATATGTAAAAGTTCCTGAGTTTCAACTATCTCTGAGTCGATAACTATTTGATGTCCTTGTTGATGTTTCTTTCCTTATTCACAAACTAAACACAATAAATCATTGTCATACTTAGGAACAGGTAAACCACGAACCAAATCATTTAAAAGAAGCTTATTGAGATTTTTGAAATTCAAGTGTAAAATCCTTTGATGCCAAAGCCAACCTAGATTTGAGGAAGTCTTCGATAGTAAGCAAATCGAAGGTAATCCAATAATAGGCTTCATATTTAATGTAAACATGTCGCTTTTTCTTTTGGAATTTAACAACGCTTCTTTTTTTTATTTTGCTGGAGATAACAATTCCTTCTTCTTCAAACAACAATTGATTTCCAGTTCCTAAAAACAATTGAGACAAACTTATGATATTGTGTTTCAGACCTTCTATCTAAAATTCCATTTGTTATTTTTCCATATCCTTTGATTGTGCGTTTATTATTCTTCCCAAACTTCAGTATCCAACGTTAGTAAGTTTCCTAAAATCTCTTAAGCACTCCTTTCATCCGGTCATGTGACGTGAGCAACTACTATCGATATACCAATTTTCATCGTGTTTCTCATCATATAGCACTTGCGATTAATTAGAGAGATTTAGGTATCCAAAGCTTTTTGGGTCCATGAATATTAGTGTGAAATGTAGTGCGAGATATAGAATTACAAATCCAATTACGAACTTTGAATTGAATCCGATTAATAAAACCAACTTCATTACTTTGAGATAAGGAAACATATTCATTCGAAATTTAAGCATCAATTCTCATTCTCAACTTTGCGTTTAGAAAACTCATATTGTATTTTTTATTTTTGTTGGCTCAATTTTGATGGCTTCGATAATGTTTCTTTTGATGAGCTACTTCCATTTTTCGATTCACGGAAAAAAATTTCATAAACATATTTTATTTGATATTGTGAAATTATCTTGACTGGCATATTTTCCTTTGTTTTCCAACCAATGATTGGAATTATCTATATCATTTTTACCTTTAAAAAAGGAAACCTTTGACTTTTGCTATGAATTAGGATTTAGAAAATTTGGATCATTTAGTGTAACATTCACATTTTTCTTAACAACATTAGTTGTGGATTTTTCTTGAGTTGTTTGTTGAATAGACCTTTGAGATCTTGGTTGAAAGCAATTTTGTTAATTATGTTGAAAATGGTTTTGAGAAATTTGTTGAAATCAAATTTCAGAATTATTTTGAAAATGATTTTGAGAACCTTTTAGAAATTGATTTTCAAAAATATTTAGAAAACAATTTTGAAAACCTAGTTGAAATCGATTTTGTCAATTATTTTTAAAACGATATTATTTTTTGAAGGTTACGCTTATTCTTCTAATAACAATTATATAGAAAAACTTTATTAGTTTGAGGTGCTTTAGAAAATGGTTTTTGTGAATTTTGTTTTGAGCTTTGAACTTTTGACTCATCTGGAATAGACACATCAACTAGTTTTGAAATGTATTTAACAGGAGATTCAGTTCCTTTCATAATCCAAACACCTGTTTTGTCTTCCTTTTCAAGTTTATGACATTAATTTTGATTTCTCTTACTTTGAAATGTCTTCGATCTTTGATTTAAATTGTTTTCTATGACATTTTGATTTGAATAATTTTCACGATTAATCTTTCCATTTTAAATTAACATTCTTACCATTTCTCGATGTCATAAAAACTTGATTTGGAAAATCTTTGAATTGTGGATATAAAATTGCATTTTGCTCAAGATAATGCTTTCCTTTTTCTTTCAAAATCTTAGTACATTCATTTCTATGCTACAAAAACATGTGCTTCTACAACACGGGGAATTTCCTATTCATTAGAAACATCATCAAAATCACTTTGATTTTTAGTTATATGTTCGATATCAACTGAATCATGAGTAACATTGTTACAAGTTGTCAAAGAAGAATCATTATTAGTATTCGATGTTGAATTAGTATTTTCTACACTTCTAGTTAATGAATTAACTTTTATGACTGAAAATTTTGAACAATCAACACACTCTTCTTCTTCAGTTTCACTGATAATATCAAAATCATCGTCGACATCAAAAAAAATTCTTGCGAACATTGAGTTGAAGATTAAGTTTTATTCAAAATTTTCACTTGTTCATCTTTGCTCAAAGTATCATTATTAGTATTCACTAAATCATCAACATCAAAATCTTCACCGATATTAACAATTCCATACACATATGACTCATTTGGTACCTGATCAAACATGGAAACTCTAATTTCTCCTTCAAAAGATATTTCATCAACCAATTCCTTTTTAAATGTGATAAATGGTAATAGTTTCCTATGTTGTTCTTTACAATTGTCTGACGAGTGATATAACAACGTAAGTTTCCCATACAACCTCTTTGTAGTATTACAATAGATATTCCTCTGTTTATTACAAAATATTATCCACCCTAACATAATCTCTATCAATGGTGACATGATTTAACTTCAAAGTCATATTCTATATCTTAGAATTTTTCTCTTCGATTCTATTATTAACCTCATACAACTTTGTGTTCGTTTTCCCAAAGTCACTACTCAAGGAAATCAAGAAATCATTTAAGTAAGAACAAACATCATCTATATCATATAATATTGAATTACATGAATTTGAAGAAAAATTTAGGTGAAATCAAAAGATTAAGTATGTTATCAGTCATCGATAATCATGAAGACTCTACCATCTAAGAACGACCTTCAATATTATCATCTTCGGCACCCCATCCTATGTTATCACTCTCAACTTCTATTCTAACCTTTTCCTTATCACTCTCTTTATCACCATGCTTTGCATACATTGTATCATGCATACGATGACACCTTTCCTCATCATTAGACCCTGATGACCAAATATGATATGTGCCATCACTCTCTTCCACCCCTTTTGCTTCAAGTGAAAATTTCTTAGACTTTGCTCTTAAATCCTCAATCTTCATAGCTTGGTATGCTTCGGCTTGAATTTAGATGGTTTTTCCTCCTTCTTCTTCAACATATAATCTCTTGTTAGATGATTCTTACCATTGTAGTGATGGGTTTTGGTCATAAGACATCCTATGTGCTCATACAAACCCTAAAGCTTGGATCTAGGTTTCTCTATTGTACATGCTTTGAATCCAAGACTATAAACCCAAATTCTAGCATACAAGTAATCATATTAGATATTAGAATAAGTTTATAATGTTACCTTGATTGTTATGTAGCAATAACAATCCCAATTCCTCCTTGAGTTGACTTTGGAATGCTTAGAGTCACAAGTGTCACTCCTCTAATGGTTCACAAACACCATAAGCAAGAGGATGAAGAGGAGAGAGGTTAGAGGCTGCCCAAAAACGTGTGAAACCCTAAAAGGTTGCTTGTCCACGTTTTTGAGGCATAAGGAGTCTTTATATAGTAAGGCTATTAGGGTTATCTAACAAGGAAACCCTAATTTGGTTGCTTAAGCCCTAATCAACCCATGGAGCCCTTTTCTTAAAGCCTTGGACGACTTCATATGGGCTTCCCCATTAGAATTCGTCCACCTTATAATAAAAGGCAATCCATGGCCCAAATTGCAATTATCTTATAATTACAATTCCAGTCCCTTAAGTTTAATTAATCTCTTTTAGTCACAAAACTAATTACCAATTAATTATTGACTAATATTAATTAAACAATATGATTTCTCCTTTAATATATTATTCCCATAATATATTAATAAATCATATTTAATCCTTTCTCTCCATAATTCATCCTATCAAGTTGCTTTGGTGAAGGCAACCCAAAAGGACCATGCACCATCGGGTCAAGTACATACCAAAATAGTTATGGACTTAGACACTAATCCAACAGTCTCCCACTTGGATAAGTCTAACAACTATTCTGCGTATGACTTCGGATCCCGATCTGCAATCGTAGCTTTCCAAAGCCGTTGTCAACTCTGATCCTATCAGATACGCGTGTCCTTAGATAAGGGATCATATATTCCTCCATTCTAGATATCATATGAGATATGATTTCAAATCATTCTCTTTGTACTATATCTCGATTTCCGATTTATGACGACTGACTAATTGAACAAATCAAATTAGCCCTAGCCCGACCGAGCATTTACGTTTGTCATCACAAAATCATCGAGGGGCCCAAAGATATCGCTTTTATTATACTTTGAATAAAAGGAACGGATAAACTTTGATACAATGCTTGCTTGCACTCACCCACCGAATTACACACAACAATATGTTTTATAACACCAAGTTACTGGTGCGTTTACATATTATCAATGTGCAACCGATTCGCAAGATACAACTCACACATCTCGGTTTCAAGAATATAAGATGTTATCGTCTCACTAATCACTCGTGATACAATCCAAGGAGTGATCCAAGTGAGCGTGGGTCTAATCCAATGCTCAAATCACATTCATAAGCACTCATGAACGTTGCAGCAAACATTTGCTTATGTCTAATACTCTTTTAGACAATCCACACACCAATTCACGACAGTCTTCATTCATATCTACTTCCAACATATGAACGACTGTGGCCCGTTTGAATAATTTGATTATTCTTAATAAACTCAATTATTCTGGAAGTCAAAACATGTAAAGTGAAACACAAGAATAATACTAATCCCATATGGCCTCAAACCTTTGAGTTTAAATAAAACGCCTTTTATTTATCACCATATTGATTACTCATTATTTGTCGTTTCGGGTAATCGACTTCTTACTTGAATTACAACACTTGTCCCATGCTCCTAGCATGCACACAATGCTTACCTATGGTTCTTACTTTGTGAAATAGATCTCATTGAACACATTTCCAATCATTCTCATTTCACAACTCCAAATCCTTTTCATAAGTGAAAGAATATCAAATTCTTGCTTCTTATAGATTATGCTAGATTCTAACATTCTATGCAACTTATCCTTTTGTAATGTCACTGCACCAAAGTCACAAAGACTATTGCCAATGATATTACAAAATCTTCTATCGGAGATTGTTACAAGACAATTCCATAGACGTGATGTCTCTCACTCAAAGTACATTCTTTGAACATCCTTTTGCATAGAAGTTTCTAATCTAATCATAGATTTCTCAATATTCAATTCCCAATATGGACACACTTCCATATGTTCCAAATGACAACTCATTCTTAATAGAATCTTATCTATTCGTAATGATGCCGATATGGTCCATCCAATATGGAAACATTTCCATATTATACTATACTTCCAACTACTCACAAGCGACCAATCCTCGTCGAACTTTGGATTGTCCTTTGATAGTTGTTTAATTGTTTTAGTCAAAACCAATTCTTGTCCTTTTTCCATCTAAATGCGCTCGACATTTGGAAAATTTTAGAATGGTCAAACATTAAAGCATTTGCAATCGATCCTATACCCGAAGCGTATGGGACACGACGCATAATGTTTTATTTGCTATGTTCTCAAAATTCGAATTGTGAAGAGGGATGCCGTAATCATAATCGAAATTTTAAGAACACACTATGTACCTTTGACTAAATTTATTAACATTTGTCAACCTAAACCTTTAGATTTGAAATGAAGCATAATATTCTCTCCCTTAATTATAGCAAAACAACTCTTCAACTATTGCGACTTTGCAAAGTATGACTCTTGTTTTCTATAATTAATATTGCTAACCTTGCAATACTTGCCTTAATAATCATACAATCATAACTTTTATGCTCCCACTATCTTGATGATTATTATAAAACATAACACTTATGCTCCCACTAGCTTCAACATGTATTCATAAACATCTTAACTTTCAGAAAAACAATGCTTATTGAATTTCTTAAGTTCATGTTTCTAATACTTAGTGCTTTGATAATCTTTTATCAACGTTTCTTGATTTTATACACATTTGCCTTCGATAGTTCATATGTGTGTCTAAACAATTAAGACTAATTGCCAAACCTCACAATTCAAATTATGGAAAGGGATGCCGTAACCATAATCGAATTTGAGAATGCAATTTTACAATCACTATCTTCTTAAAATCTCTCTTAGTGAATGCATTTCTTCACAATCATTTTCATGAAGGAGGAAATCTTATGACACTTAGATTTGAGCGGTGTATGTGTTCTTATCCATGTGAATTTGTTAAAACTAAAGTTTACGACAAATTCAAACTCATATGGACCAAACTTTCTTAATCTTGATTTCTTGCCTTATGGTAGCACAGCTGCCCACCATGTCTTCCAAGTAGTTAAGCAGCTCACCTTTTCTTATCAATGTACCTTTCATTGATTAAGGTGCTTTGCCTTTTATGCGTTCAAAGTGAGAACTCATAGAACTCACATGCATAATTAACTTGATTGGATTGGCATAGAATCAAAATAATGTCAACACGATAGGTTGTAAACCTCAACTCGTGTGCTAGTGATGATCGATAAGTTTTATTTGATTTGTTCTTGAAACCTTTCAAGACCATTAAGACTCCCACTGACTCCTTGACATATAAGGTTCTCTTGTCAATAACCATTTCTTGACAAACAAATATTCAAGAGTTAGTGTAGTTTTTATCAAAACACTTCATAAATTGGTCCTAGTTGGTCTTTGTCTTATCCAAGACATCACAACTTTCCACATTTAATGAAAGTTACAAACCTTCTTAATACCTTTCACTCAATGTCACAATCTTAACTTTAAGACTTGTTATTGGAACGAAGTATGATTGACTTATTGATTTAACCATTTCTTCAATTCTTGATTCCTCTTCTTAGACATACAATTGTACTAAGACTCACTTAGAGGATCAATTGAGGTATGGTTCTTAATCATTAAGACCTATCATAAAGCATAAAAGGTACTCTCCCATCTTCTTATAATGGAGAAACTTTTATCTTTCGGCCTACTTGATTCTTCTTATTCGTTCTGCTATTGATCTAAACCCTTTAATCAATTCAGAATTACACTTAATCTTGTAAGTATAATCATATTTACTAAACCTTTAGTAAATCATGACGAATATCATTGTTACTCTTATGGTGGTCTTGATCAACACGCAACATTGTGTGCTCGATCTCTTAGTCCTTCACTTGACACTTTGTCAATGAATTTGTCTAATTTCCAAATATGAAATTTCTCATTCATCGTGCAACCAAGTTGCGTGATTCCAAATTTCTGTCCAATTGAAACTTTGGGCGATGAGAAACTCTCCCTATTTGGTAAATTCTCGACTTTTCCATAAACACCATAAATAAGAATCATATCCATTTGTTGTAGAAATATGCAAACACCAATTTTCATAACGATTTCATTGCAAGGAATTAAATAAATAAATAAGTCAAACGAAAATTTATTTTATTTATAAAAGCAACGGAAAACATTTGTCCTTACAATGCAAAATCCATTGAAAACTATGTATTTCAAAAGAAAATTTCTAACAACTCTATCATAACTATCGAAGCTCAAAATCTAATCTTCAAGTCCATGCGATAAAGATCGATTCCTTGTGATTAGATTCATCTTGCTCTTTCACCAAGCTTCCTTTCTTTTCACCGATCCTGTAAAACATTCAAATGCAATCTTATTACATTATGTATTAAGAATTAATGAATAGGAACTTAATGGAGTTAGATAGTGGATTTTACTTGAAGCACAGCCATACTCTTTGACTCTCCTAGCTTCTGGACTCTTCAGGCTCTTTGGGCAGACTTGTATCCAACGCCCTCTCTTTTGGCAGCAAACGCAGGTCGGTTCTCCTAGAACGTCCTCGGAAACATGGTTGGTTGACTTTTCCAACAAATACGCTCCATTGCTTCGCCAAATCATTTCTGATTCAGCAGCAATGAGCATGTAAGTTAGGTCAATGAGGTTGTCGTCATGATTCATCATATAATACTTTCTTTTGAACTCATTATATGATTCAGGAAGTGACTGCAAAACCCAATTCACAGCCAACTCATCTGGGAATGACACACCCAACATTATCAACCTATCAATGTGTGATTTCATTCCTAGAACGTGGGCACACACGGGTTTACCATCTTCATGTTTCATTTCCAATAGGGCTTTAGTGATATTGAACCTTTCAATTCTTCGATCTTGTGGGTTGGGGAGAACAATAGGAGGAGGAGGAGGAAGTGAAGCATGATTTCTTGTTCCTCGATTGAATCGTGGAATACCATCTTCATGTGGAAAGCTTGTTCCACGGGATTTGGGAAAACCATAGTTGTCGAACTTTGACATCTACAATACGGGAGAAAACGAATTCAAGTTAGTTGATAGATTGAGTCCTTAGTAAATCACCCAAATGAGATACTAAGGCTAGGACCCAACACAATATTCTACAACTCGGGAGAGGGATGCCGTAACCCTAATTGCAGAATATTTGAAGGTAAGTGAATGACGATTCACTAATTTCCACCACGAAAAACGAAAAAGAAATTTAAGTTTTAAATCTATGAAAACTCCTAGATCCTTTGAGATACATTAAACTTTCAATGGCATGTTTATATCTCGATATGCCCCTCTTGTTTGTGACTGGGATGCCGAGGATCACAAAGCGAGTGTGAATAACCATGCAAACTTACATCGTGCCCTCACATGTTACAGTCACCTATTCGATGTGCCGGTAAACCACACACGCTCCATCGAACTATGACAAACATTGAGTCACCCTTTGCTACCTTTGCTTAGACCCATTTAGTGTGTCGGTTAACCATACACGCTCCACTAACGTCTTCGCAAGGGCACAAAGTGTAATTTCATGGAATTGCATCAATTCACTTTTGCCTAAGTAACTAAGATTGGGAATTTTATGAAAACATTTAGTTACTTTAGTAATTCATTATACTTATAATGGAAGGTTTCGTCCTATCCTACCCGTTCGGCTAACGACCCTCCACTAGTCAAGAGTGCGGTGGGTAAGAGTGGATACCCATTCAATCGCCATTTTATAGGCAATTTCCTTAAACACCCCTTATAGACCAGCTTCGTGAATGAGGCCTACTAACGGTAAGACTGACTTTTAGTTATACATATATATAATGTTAGACTTTTAATGTTATATATAGTATAGGGTGTATTTTATAACTTTTAAAATACTATGTGGTTAACTTTAACAATTACACTTTTAATCTATTAAATGGTTAACCTAAAATTTTATGGATTTATTAAACCTCTTTTAATTATACACCTTAATTAATTAATAAAACCATAAGGGTGTGATTTGAACTTTTTCAAAACAATACTAGAGTTTTAGAATTTAACATTTCTAATTAACTTTTTAATCAACTTTTAAATTCCAAAACTTGAGGGCAAGTTTTGAAACATTTCAACACATTAGGGTTTCAACTATTTAAATTTCAAAACTACAAAACTTTTAGGTTCAAATTTAAACTATAAAACCTAAAGGGCAAAATATGAAACTTTTCATAACAACAAGGATCAAATAACAAATAATTCAAATTAACATTTAATCACATAATTATCCATATTTGATTTATTTAATGATTTCTTGCAAAACAATTTATCAATTTACTCAAAATAATTAATCAATTATCTTATAAGGAAACAATTATCTTATTAATTGATAAATATCTTCAATTAGATCAAAATTATAGTCAAATATATCATATAATCGGATTAATATTGATCTAACATGATAAGGTAACTATCCATAAGCAAAAACAGCAAGAAATCCCGAAGTACCCTTCTTCTGACGACTTGACTCGTCGAGTCAGACTTGGACTCATCGAGTCACCTTAGACTCGGCGAGTTCAGCCATGGACTCGGCGAGTCCAGCCTCCAGAATGCAAAAAATCGAATTTTTTAGATATCTAATGCATCAATACAATTGAAACCAAGCTAGGCTCTGATACCACTGATGGGTTTTGGTCATAAGACATCCTATGTGCTCATACAAACCCTAAAGCTTGGATCTAGGTTTCTCTATTGTACATGCTTTGAATCCAAGACTATAAACCCTAATTCTAGCATACAAGTAATCATATTAGATATTATAATAAGTTTATAATGTTACCTTGATTGTTATGTAGCAATAACAATCCCAATTCCTCCTTGAGTTGACTTTGGAATGCTTAGAGTCACAAGTGTCACTCCTCTAATGGTTCACAAACACCATAAGCAAGAGGATGAAGAGGAGAGAGGTTAGAGGCTGCCCAAAAACGTGTGAAACCCTAAAAGGTTGCTTGTCCACGTTTTTGAGGCATAAGGTGTCTTTATATAGTGAGGCTATTAGGGTTATCTAACAAGGAAACCCTAATTTGGTTGCTTAAGCCCTAAGCAACCCATGGAGCCCTTTTCTTAAAGCCTTGGACGACTTCATATGGGCTTCCCCATTAGAATTCGTCCACCTTATAATAAAAGGCAATCCATGGCCCAAATTGCAATTATCTTATAATTACAATTCCAATCCCTTAAGTTTAATTAATCTCTTTTAGTCACAAAACTAATTACCAATTAATTATTGACTAATATTAATTAAACAATATGATTTCTCCTTTAATATATTATTCCCATAATATATTAATAAATCATATTTAATCCTTTCTCTCCATAATTCATCATATCAAGTTGCTTTGGTGAAGGCAACCCAAAAGGACCATGCACCATCGGGTCAAGTACATACCAAAATAGTTATGGACTTAGACACTAATCCAACATGTAGTAGTTGCAATCATATTCAGAATCACCCACAAGCTTCTTCTTAGACTTCTTTTCACCAATATTTTCATGATTCTTGTTCTAAGATCCCGGGATTGATGTCGAAGAAGTTTTCTTCAGTGTGTTGTTCTTGAAGTTCCTTTCTGTTGGCTTTTCGTAGAATTTCTTGACATTATTATTTGAGTAATATGCCACTACTTCATCATCTGAATTTATAACTAAACCCACTTCACTAACGTTGTTTTCTTCATTTTAACATCAAAAAATACAGGTAATTTTTTTTTCAAATTCATTCAAAACATACGATACTTATATCCAAATAGTCAAAAGTGTATCATGGTAACATATTAGCATAGTATAAAATCCCAAAACCTCGAAATGCATAAATCACATGGTCATGCGGAGCGATTAGGTTAGGCCCTTCCCCCTTCGAACTGGAAGTACCTAAAACAAAAATGGAAAACTATAAGTGCAATGCTTAGTGAGTTCCCTAAGATACCTCATACCATACAAACATATAGCCAATCATATATGGGTGCTTGCACTCCTCTTAGGTCTATTTCAACCGGATACTATCAAGCATATCTCAGTGCTTGTAATCCCATTCGGTCTATTTCAACTAGATATTGTCAAGCATATCTGGGTGCTTGCAATCCCCTTTGGTCTATTTCAACCAGATACTGGGTCTATTTTACACCTACCACTACCACATAATATCATAGCAAATAATTACAAAGTCATCAAGAAAAAATAGGCATAACTGACAATTGTCACGAAGTCAACTATCATAATAAAACATAAACTAGTGGGCCGAAATTGGTACCTTCGACCCACCGATACAGTGAAGGAAAACTCATCTCAGACTGAAGGTACCAAATCGCACTGCGTATGACTCGCCAAATCCTCTCCCTAAGGCACAAGTATAAAACCGTAATAAGAAATTAGGTGAATATTCTAACCCGAAAGTCCAAACCATCATTGTTAACTTTAAGGAAAAAAGGTTTCTTCACCCTTTCCTCATTGGGCCTTCCTCCCACCAAATCCCAAATCCATACAAATCCAAGAAGGCATCCAAGCCCAACTACAAGGCCTTTAAGGTCCAGCATGGCTTAAATCCCACAAATGCCTTGCTACAACAGGTGCGTCTGAGGCCCAAAAATAACCAAGTCAAAAGCCCAACAATACTCGAAACCAAAAGACTTCTAAGTCCACAGACTGCGTACACATGGCGTACATGGATCGTACACCCAACGTATGTTGATGACGATCCGGAATCGGGGCATTGGCCTAGTATGCACAATGTACTCTAGAGTACGCCCGATGTATTGGCCAGTCAGCCAAACTTGCACCCCTGATTTAATGCATTTAGTGCTAACATCTAAAACTTAGATCCAAGCTTGTAATAGTCTCTTAAGCCATAAAGTTGCAAACTTTATGCACTTTCTTTCCTTAATGGGACCCAAACCATGAATTAAGCCATATAACTCTCTTAGGTTGTCACTAACACATGCATGATTGAGTCTTAACCTCCAAGATATGATTTTTATGAATCCATGCACTCCCAAGAGTCCAAAAGGACAACACTAATGTATTGGAGTAGCCCATACTCCAAAAGAAGAAGTTATGGGACCAAAAGATGCTAAAATATTCCCTAAGTTCATATGTAAGCTTAGAATGAACAAGTTTCAGACATTATACATTCAATAGGCTAGAAATGATGCACAAACTTTTGATCTACAAGCTCTTTCTTCTCCTTTACTTCTTCTCAAACATCCTTCTTCTCTTTTCAAAACCACCAAAGTACAAACAAACACTCAATGTAAGCTCAAAAATGCAATCAAGGTGGTTAGGGTTTCAAGATTAGTAGTAAATGGAAATAGAGTCTGAAAAGGTGATGGACTTGAGGGACTTAAGGACCTTAAATAGGGTGCAAACCCTAAAAATTAGGGTTTACCCCTAGCTCGAGTACGCCCAACGTACGCATGGGTACGCCCAACATACATCAGGATCACCCTAATGACGCACATGCAAGGAGTACGTCATGTGTACCTAATGTATCCCTAGCGTACTCATGAACCCCTTTACCACCTTTTAGTTAATAAAAAAGGATCCTAGTTTAATTAATACCTGGCGACTCGGGCAATACAATTCTCCCCCACTTAAATCAAACTTCTTCCACGAAGTCCGCTACCAAAAATAACTCTTGGTATTGCACCCCTATCTCGTCCTCTAGCTCCTAAGTCCATTCTAAACTCTTGCAGTGTTGCCACCGCACCATTACCAACTCAACAAACTTGTTCCTCAAGGTCTTCGTCTTCCTATCGAAGATCACTACCAGCCTCTCAATGTAGTTAAGGAGGTCGTCCACCTGAATATCCTCCAATGGAACCATTACAGAATCATCCGCAAAACACTTCCGCAGCTGAGAGACAAGAAAAGTACTGTGAATCTGATTGAGTTCCTCCCAAAGATCCAACTGATATGCTACCCTACCCACCCAGGCTATAACCCTGAAAGGACCAATATACCTAGGGCCCAGCTTGCCCCGCTTCCTCAATCAGATGACACCTTTCCAAGGTGACACCTTAAAGAGAACCATGTACCTAATCTGGAACTCTAGGTCTGATCGGTGCTTGTTGACATAGCTCCTCTGTTGACTTTGAGTTGTTCGATTTCTACTCCGAGCTTGCTGAATCAACTCGGTGGTCTTGAGTACCACATCGGTACTCCCCATGATTCAATGACCGATCTCACCCTAGCATATCAGGGTCCTGCATTTCCTCCAGTAGAGCATCTTATAAGGATATCGATTAATGTTGGTGTGGTAGCTATTGTTATATGAAAATTATGCTAACAAAAGATATGTATCCCAGTTATTGCCAAATCTATAACACATGCCCGCAGCATATCCTCCAATGTCTGGATGGTCCGTTCGCTCTAACCATCTGTTTGCTGCTAAAACGTTGTGCTAAAATGCAGATGAGTACCCAACTCCTCGTGAAACCTCTTCCAAAACATAGAAGTAAACCTGACATCCCTGTTTGAAACCACCAAAACCGGCACTCCATGCTGCACCACAACCTCCCTGATATAAATGTCAGCCAACTTCTCCACATATATACTATCATGAATCATCATAAACTGCACACTCGTGAGGCCGCTGATGTTCGGCCTTGACTTTCCTACAAGTCAAGAACCTCTCCACATACCAAGATACGTCCTACTTCATACAGGGCCACCAATAATCAGGACGGAGATCTATATACATCTTCATCACCCCTGGATGAATGGAGAATCTCGATTTGTGAGCCTCCTCCATCAAAACCTATTTCTCACCTCCCCCTATAAGGAACCTACACTCTCCGATGGAGAGTCAGTAAACACTGACTATCATAATCGATGGAAGCCACCTAACTCACTATGCACTCACACTTGCGGTGCTATTCCTTCACAATATCAACCTGAGCCTCTCGAATCTGATCTAAGAGTGGAGTAATCATTGTCATCCTCATACAAATAACCTTGATCAGAGCCGAGACCGCCTTGCGGCTGAGAGCATCAGCCACCATATTGGCCTTCCCCGGATGGTAAAGGATCTCACAATCATTATCCTTCATCACATCCAATCACCGCTGCTGCCTCATATTAAGATTCAACTGATTCATCAAGTACCCAGGCTCTTTTGATCCATGTAAATAGTACAGTAGACCCCATAGAGGTAATATCGCCAAATCCTGAGGGAGAAAACCACAACACTCTGATCCAAATCATACATCGGATAATTCGCCTCATGAGCCTTCAGCTACCTTGAAGAGTAAGCGATAATACGACCCCTATGCATCAAAGCCGCACCCAATCCCATGATAGACATATCACAATAAACCATGAAATCCTCAACACCCTCTTGCAGGGTTAGAATCGGTACCTCGCACAATCTCTATCTCAGGGTCTCAAATTACCTGCTGCTTAGGCCACCAACGAAAAGTGGCAGTATTCTTCATTAGTCAGGTCAGAGGAACCGCTATCTTGGAGATGTCGTGAATGAATCATTGGTAATAACTTGCCAAAACAAGGAAACTACGAATCCCAGATGGAGACCTCGGAACCTCCCACCACGTCCCGGCTTCAACCTTGCCTTATCGACCGTAATACCATTTTGGTTGACAATGTGCCCCAAAAACAACACCTCAGACAACTAAAACTTACACTTAGAGAACTTTGCATCCAATCTCTCCATACTTAGCATCTCCAACACCTCCCTCAAGTGTATACAACTCCTACGTCTCTGGTGGAGCTAACCTATATGGTGCTATGGCTATCGGAGCCGCACCAGGAACCAATTCAATTTGGAACTTCATCTGCATCTCCGGACGCATTTTGGGAAAACCCTCTGGTAACATATCCGGGTACTTCCACATAATCGAAACATCATAAACTGACGCCTTACCCTTCATTAGGTATTTATAACATTGGTGACGATACCAGAACAACCCTGATGCAGATAGCGTCTAGCCCTAGTAGCTAAGCATAGGATCGGCCCGCGTTGAGCGCCCTCTCCATGGACCACCAACTCTCCGTCACATGGGGTATGAACACGCACCATCTGACGCTCACAATCAATCATGCCCCACTGGGGCTTAGCCAATCCATCCCTACTATAACCTTATTTCCATGCAAAGGAATGAGAACCAAGTCAATTGGATATTGATCATTCAACATCTCTAGAACACAATCCCAATGAACCCTCGATACCTAGATGGATCAATCATCCATAATCTCAACCTCTAATCGATGATATATATCTCTCTCTCGTAGTTCCAACAAACCTCTTGTTGAGCACAAGAGACACGAAAGATCGGGTAGCCCCTGAATCAAATAATATCAGTGCATAGATGTCGTTCACAAGGCACGATCCTAAAGCAAAACACACAAATATGAGCAGAGTAATCAATATAAATAAAGAGTTAAGGAGAAGATACACTGTTACCACATTTGGTGCAACAGGCACCTCCTCAACAGTCAACTCAAAAGCCCTGCTCCTCACAATAGGCACATCCGCCTTGCTATAGGGGCCATCAGTAATCCATATGGACGTTGGATTAGGTGCTACTACTCGTCCTCCTGATGCTAAACTCGGGTCGTTAGGCTTCTTTTGGCCCCTCTGATTGCAATGAAAGCAAATTAGATCTGACATCTGGGAGGTGGTGGTAACAATAGTACAATCCTTGCTAAAGTGCCCCACCTTGCCGCAGTTGTAGTAGCCCGAACCACCCACTCTACAAACCCCATCATGTGACCTGCCGCATTTTCCATAGCGGCTCCGACCCTGTTGTCCCTTCTACCTAGAGTCGAACCCCTTGGGTTTCTTCACCGAAACCCAAATCGTCTGCCTATGCTCCGCCTTCCTCTTCCCTATGTACTCCAAATCAATCTCCCACTCACGCGCCCAAGATATCATGACATCTAAAGTCGGGAAGGCAGAGAAACTAGCGAACTCCCTAATATCAGATCTCTGCATATCCTGGTATCAGGTCTTCCTCATCTCCTCATCAGTCGTATACTGGGGTAGCAACAAAAGCCCTATCCCTAAACTTGGCAATGATCTCCACCATAGTCTTAGTCCTCTACCTCATGTCAAGAAACTCCCTAGCTAATCGATGCACCTCAACAACTGGTTCAAACTCTACTCGAAATTGGGTCACAAAATCTGGCCAGGTCATGGCCTCAATGGTCGGGGCTCCCAAAGCATAGCCGACCTCCTCCCACTAATCTTGAGCTCGCTCCCTCAAACATCCTGCAACAAGCCTTACCTTCGACCCCTTGGAGCAGAAGCTCGTCATCTGAGCAGACTCAATGTCAGTTATCTAACACTTGGTTGTGATAGGGTCCTTCACCCAAAAGAAGTCTGGTGTCTAACATCCCTTGAAATCCTTGAAGGAGAGAGTGTGGGCCTCAAACTCGCTAGTGGACATATTGGTCCTGAAGACCCGAAGGTAATCCAGCGTCAGTTCGATGATGCCCTCCTTGATCGACCCGAACGTCACATGGGTCGCATCAAGGATGCCTCTCATAACCTCAGATGCAATGAAATCGGGTAGCCTCTTATAAATCGGTTCAGTGCTCGTGCCTGAAGCAGATCCAGATCTTGAACCCCTTAGTCCGTGATGTGTCACCACCATACTGAAACATAACCACATAAACAACTAGCACATGTACAAGAAGGTTCACACTCTCAAGCTCCCTAGATTCATCGTGGTCTTCCTGGTCTCATGTATAAATCCTATGCTTTTAATAGAACGAGCCCAATACTACATTCCACACTTATTTATACCATCCTCAAGCTATAAGTCGTCTTACACATGAAAATATCTCTCAGGGACTCCCTAAGACTCCCCTTCCTTACCCCTCTCTGCTATCAGCAATAAAAGAAACTTCTACAAATAATACGTAACTACTATATAAACACAATTACATTCTACTAGTACCAGATAGTTCTTCGAATGACAGGTCCCACCCTACTAAGTTGGACTCAAACAAGTGTTGCGCTATATATTTAAACCTATCCTTCTAAAATTATCCAATCACAATAATATGTAATCCAACGCATTCATCCACTAACCTAGTACGAACAGAATTTCCTAATGCACAAAGCATGCAACATTCGAGCATCAGGCAATTCAACTCAAAAACATACTCTATATAGGCCATTCTAACAATTATTGCTCTGATACTAGCATGCCAATCAATACGCTTCAAACAAATAGGCACATAAAGGCGTCTCTCCTAACATTCAATCATGCAATTCTAAGTAAACCCTTAGCCCCTAATCTAGCATGCAATTCTCATATCATAACATAAAACATATAATATGTATGAGTATTCTGGGAATACTTACTTGAGCTCGGTTGATTGTACGCATCACACCTTCTTATTTCTTCTATTAAAATCCTTTTTAAAATGTTTCCTCATGTAGAAAAGTTACAAAACCCCCGATTTTAGTCTAGGCACACCTGAGAGTATGCCTAAATCCTTAAACCAAGGCTCTGATACCAAGTTGTAACATCCCAGAATACAGGTAAAGTTTTTATTTTTAAATTTTTTCAAAACATACGATACTCATATCCAAACAATCAAAAGTGTATCATGGTAACATATTATCAGAGTACAAAATCCCAAAATCTCAAAAAGCGGAAATCACAGGGTGATGCGGTGCGATCAGGTCAGGACCTTTCCCTTCGAACTGGAAGTACCTGAAACATAAACTAAAACTGTAAGCGCAAAGCTTAGTGAGTTCCCCAAGATACCTCATACCATAAACACATACAGGCAAACATATATGGGTGCTTGCACTCCCCTGTAATCTATTTAAACCGGATATTATTGAGCATATTGTGTCTATTTCACCCCTAACACTACCATATAATACCATAACGAATAATCACAGATTCATCAAGTAAACACAAGCATAACTACAGTTTCACAAAGTTAACCATCATACTACAACATAAATTAGTGGGTCGGCATTTGGTGCCTTCGACCCATGGATACTGTTAAGGAAAACTCACCTTATACTGAAGGTATAAAATCTCACTCAACGGATGACTCGTGAAATCCTCTCCCTAAGGCACAAGTATAAAACTCTAATTAGAAATTAGGCCAATATTCTAACCCAGAAGTCCAAACCCTCACTATTAACTTTAAGGCAAAAAGGGTTTCTTCACACTTTCATAATTGTACCTTCCCTTACCAAGGCCCAAATCTATAGAAGTCCAAGAAGATATCCAAGCCCAACTATAAGGCCTTTAAGGCCCAACATGGCCCAAGAGGACCCAACATGGCCTAAAGCCCACAAATGCCTTGCTACAATAGGTGGGCATGAGGCCCAAACTTAACCAAGTCAAAAGCCCAACAATACTCGAGCCTAAAATTCATCTAAGTCCACAAACTATGTACGTGCGGCATACATGGTTCGTCCGCCCAATATATGCTGATGACGTTATGGAATCGGGGCACTGTCCGAGTAAGTGCAGTGTACTCTAGAGTACACCTAACGTACAGGCTAATCGGCCAAACCTTCACCCCCGACTTAATCCATTCATCCTTAACATCTAAAACTTAGATCCTATCTCATAATAGTGTCTTAAGCCATAAAGTTGCAAACTTTATGCACTTGCATTCCTTAATGGGACTCAAACCATGAATTAAGCCCTCTAGCTCTCTTAGGTGGTCACTAACACATGCATGATTGAGTCTTAAACTCCAAGATACGATTTTTATGAATCCAAGCACTCCTAAGAGTCTAAAAGGACAACTCAAATGGCCTAGAGGTGCCCATAAAAAGAACAAGTTATGGGACCAAAAGATTATAAAATCTTCCCTAAGTCTAGATTTATGCTTAGAATGAACAAGTTCTATACTTTATACCTACAATAGGCTAGAAATGATGCACAAACTCTGGATCTACAAGCTCTTTCTTCTCCTTTGCTTCTTCTTAAATTTCCTTATTCATTAATACCACCAAGGAACACCCAAACACTCAATGTAAGCTCAAAAATGCACTCAAGGTTGTTAGGGTTTCGAGATTAGAACTAAAAGGAAATGGAGGTTGAAAGAGTGATGGACTTGATGGACTTAAGGACCTTAAATAGGGTGCAAACCCTAAAAATTAGGGTTTGCCCATGGCTTGAGTACGCCTAGCGTACGCATTGGTACGCCTAGTGTACGCAAGGATCACCCCGATGGCGCGCATGCAAGGAGTGCACCATGCGTACCTAATAAATGTCCAGTGTACTCAGAGACCCCTTCACCACCTTTTAGTTAATTAAATAGGATCATAGATTAATTTATACCAAGCTACTTGGGCGCTATATTCATCTAAACCATCATCTTTGATATTTGTCTTTAAAACAAGGGCAACAGGACCCCAAAATTTTCATTCCTTACTTGATCCTTGTATGAATGTTGTACAAGACCGACAAAGAGTGTGAATCAAACTTTTGATGAGTTTTGATCAACAAATAAATGTGTTTCCAGTTCTTACTTGATCCTTGAATGAAGGTTATGTTGAACTCCAAATCAGTTCAAAAAAACCTTATACCTTGAACACTTATGGATGTAACACCTCAAATTTCAAACCAAAATTTTCATTTTGAATTTACCAAAAATATTGTTCATAAACCAAACCATCAGAAAATCACAAGTATCAAGTACAAACCATCACTACAAATATTAGAGTGCCACATAATGACTAATAAAAAAAATCTCCCAGCGAGTGTGTACAATCAGACCTTCGCTTTCCTGTGATCCTCAGAAGTACTTGAAACACGTATAATCAACAAGTGTAAGAACAAATCTTAGTAATTTCCCCAAGATATCACATACAACAAAACACATAAAACAACTATAGGTTAACAGCAACCATGGAGAGTACCCAGAGTCACAATGGGTAAAAGCACGTCCTGTGAGTTATCAGCTACCCTGGAGACTACCTGAATTCTCAACTCATATAAAAACACATACAAAGTAGCAACACTTAGACCCAGCTGGGCATCACATATATATCTATACACAGCTATCCTACCACACAGGTAAGAATAAGTGAGGAGACACACCTGACACTGATGACTGATAAATCTCACTCCCGAAATGCCAAAACTAGACTCTGCCTAATAAACACAACAAGTAACCCTAATCAGTTAATGTCATTAGCCGACTCACAAGTCCAAATCCCACAACTATTCCCTTGAATGGAAAAAAGACCATTTTTCCCTTCCATGGTCCAACACCCTCAATCTTTTGATGAAAAGTCAAAAGTTAGCAAAAGTCAACAATTCAACCTCTCGGTCCGTACGTGAGGCATACACTTCCTACGCGGGGTATAGATCTCGAATCAGTGAAGTTAGGGACATGCCTAGCTACACGGGGCATAGCCACGAGTATGCCCAACGTACTCTGCCTGGTCCCAAACTCCAACTTTTATGTCTTAATCCTTTAAGTCACTTATTCCAACATCAAATCTGACCACTATAGAATGTCTTAACAAATTAAATCACTAAATTTAAACCGTTTCAAGCCTAGATAGAGCTTAAAAACCTTAAATTTTACAACACTCAAAGTCACTTAACTCATGCATGGGCCAAAGGAAACGATCAAGCAACCATTTTTTTGAATCAAGGCACTCTAAAACATCTAAAAGGACAACCAATATGCTCTGGAGTACCCCATTCTTACAAAGGTCCATGATTTGGGAAAAAAAGCTCATAAACACCCATCTAAAGAGATCTTGAAAGAAGATCAACATGGTATGGACTTTATACCTTCAAAAGGTGCACAAGGTGAGGTAGTTTCCAGATCCATAAGCTTGCATGCAACACCACCTTCTTCAATGGCCTTCTTATTCAACAAGAAGGCACCAAAATCACCAAAAGCTTTAGAATCTTCACACACAAGGATGAGACTCGATATTAGGGTTTGGAAGGAGTAGATGTTGTCTCTAGAAGGTGCAAGGGAGGTATAAGGTTGTTTAAATAGGGAACAAAACCTAAAGTTTAGGGTTTAAGGTTTGAGCTAGTATGCCCGGCATACCACATGTACGCCCAACATACTATGGAGAGTCACTTTTTCAAGTTTGGATCAGGTATGTTGCGTGTACCTCATGTACAACCAACGTATGGGCTAAAATGCAATAAATCTTGATACAAGGACTAAAAATGTAAATACCTAGAAACCGGATGTTACAATTCTCCCCCACTAGAATCAGACTCTGCCCTCGAGTTTAGCCTCAAAAAACAGATCAGGGTAGTACATGCGCATCTCAATCTCAGGCTCCTAGGTCCACTTCGAGCCTTTCTGGTGTTGCCATTGAACTTTGGCCAATTTCACTAGCTTGTTCCTCAAGGTCTTCACTATCCTATCCAGAATCGCCACTTGTCTCTCTATGTAATTCAGGCGACAATCGACTTAAACGTCTTCCAAATGAAGCACAACTATCTCATCAGATATACACTTCTTCAACTGGGAAACATGGAAGGTATCATGAATTTGAATCAACTCCTCAGGTACCTCCAACCGATAACAAGAAACATGGAAAGTATCATGAATCTAACTCAACTCCTTAGAACAATCAAATTCTTTTTTCTTCCACAGCTGCTGCCTTTTAATCAAACTATTTTTATATCTTACACTCATTGTGCTTCTCTTTGCTTTTATTTCATCAACAAATTATTGATATTTCATATTTATTTTCTTTTGGGCATTGCTTTTTACCAAATTTTCCTTTTGATATCATTTGGAACATCATTTTTCCACTTGGTCCAGCTTCATTTTGTGAAGATTTCATATTGTTCAGTGGTTCCAAAACGTATTTCCCTTTTGTTTTCCACGAAGTCAATTCGGATTAACCTTTCGTTTCGTCATCATTGTCAATTGGTGTAGACCAAAAGAATTACTTACATCCTTTTTCATTATCAAGGTTGACCAATGACGTTAATTTCATTGTTTCACTTTTGTCAAGTCCCTTTTTCATAGAAATTTAATTTGGAGTTTTCTGAATTTTTGGAAACAACTGTAGCTTGAACATTTAAATATTTCATTCCCTCATTTTGAAAAAACTGTTCAAACTCAACTGCATCTTCAAAAATCATATTTCTTTTTGGTTGTTCATTATTTGTCACAAAAGAAGAACAATCAACTTCATCTTCAACAGATATTTCACTCAGTTCGCTTTCATCAAATTCAGACATATTCTCAGAATTGAGTTTTTCTTATCAACTTAATTCTTGGATAACAAGTTATATTTCTCAATTGAATTGATTTTGGTTTGTTGTTTATCATTTTCCGTTAAAACATCGCTTAGCATCTTTTTGTTATCTTTAGACTTAATTTAGTCTTCAATTTTCTCAAGTCCAACCATGTAAGAGTCACACAGTGATTCGTTAGATGATACCATGGATTCGCATCTATAACATTCAGCATCAATTTCATCTTCTTTAAATTCTAAGAAAGATAAAATCATTTTATACAACCCTTTTCCTATCTATCAATCAAGATGCAATTGTGTAATGTTAGTGCAAAGACGTTTCATAATAAGACAAAATATATTTCTCTATTTCAAAACAACGTTATTGTCTTTCTTAAGTTTTATTACATCATCCTTAGAGCTAACTAGATATAATTCTAATGCCTCTATTTGCATGCATCTTCCTTCATTCTTAAAATTGACACTGCTAAGAGTATCACCAATATTAGAATTTCTTATGCGAGTTCACTTTATATTATCACTCAAATCAAAAAACAACATTAATTATAACGAGAAACAGAAATATTATCAAGAGATTTAAGAATAGAGTGTACCATGTCAATTACCTTTTCGTACTCATAAACGTGCTCCTTGAGTGTCTTTGTAGAAAGACAAGCATCAGAAACTGCTCTGTCATCCATAAAGTAACCTTCACTTTCAGAACCGACACTATTCACCAACAAACACTTGCCTCTTCCATTCTTCCTCTTAGTCTTCACCATCAAGCATTCACCATAAGTTGGTCTCCGAAATTCTTCATATTCTAAGTGAGTTTACCATACTTCCATGTTACCATCATCATTTTTGTCTTCAGTCACCACAAGAACTAGTTTGGTCAAATTTTTGTGAAGTTCCTCAATTTTCTTTACATAAGAGGCTTCATCTTTGTCGTTTTCTATCTTCTCATTCTGTTTTTGCAACAAGCACTCTTTTGCAAAATGATTCTTTCCATGACAATGGTTGTAGTCAAAGCCTGAATCACCAAGTAACTTCTTCTCCTTCTTTTTATAATCCCTTTGGAAAATTTTGAAACTTTCACTTCTTGATTTTTCAGAGTTTGAACTTCCTTGCTTGTAAATGATTGCAGCAGATTCATTTTTGTTGTTATTTTTTAAACGAGAAAAGTTCCTTTTGCAGAATTTCTTTGGATTAGTTACCATCAAAACTTTGTCTTCTTTTGTATGTTCCTCATCTGACATATCAGATTCAGAATCTTCAACCACAATAGTTGTCTTCTTTTTCTTTGAGCTTTCACTTTTTGCAATAGGACCAATTAACCAACACTTGTAACCAACTTTGCTTCCTTCATCACTTCATCTTCATGAGACTTCATACTACCAACCATTTATGCAAAAGAGTAATTCTTCAATTAGTTTTGAGCTTTAACAGTAGAAACAATTGACTTTCATCCTGATCTTAAACTAATCATGAACCTGACCTTTTGTTCAATGAATTCTCTTTTCAATCTATGTTTTAGCATACGACTTAAAAATAATTAAATCAATTGACTATTTGTTTAATAGCTTTATCTGACTTTTGCTCTAAAGATCCAAATTCAGATAGAAGTGACGTTTGTAGAGAATGAGTGAGATCAACATCTCTAGAATATAATTCCTTCAATATGTCCCTTATCTTTTTTATAGTCTGATACGAACTGACCAAACAAAAAGTGTCAAGATGAAGAGAAAACTCTATGATTCTTAATGCTTTTAGATTGCACATCAATTTGTCCTTCTCAACATAATCAATTTCAGTGTCATCAGCAACAATGGTTTCATACTCATCTTAAGTTCTGACTTTAGCCATCGTCTTGGAATACTTGAATGTTTCTTGTATGATTTCTTGCCAAATTCTAGATCCATGAGTTTCAATAACTAGAAAATAATCTTCAAAGTGAACAACCCAAACTTCTTAGTCTTCAAGGACTAGAATAGGAATTTTCGATGTAGAACCAATACTACTTGGTAGGTTGAACGTAGTTGAGTGTGAATCCGCTTTTGACTATTTGAATGAAATGAAACAAGAATCACATCAATGAACTTGAAATAGGGATTTAGAATCAAATCGAAAGATTCAAACAAGGAGTTAAAGATCAAATTGCAAAGAAATTTGCAAAATGTGGAATAGATCTGAAATTCAATGACCAAATCTGGAAAAACACGATGAACAATGAGATTTGAAAAGGTTTGTTAAAAAACTCACAAGACAAACTTCCCAACATCACCATTTCTCATATCAATTTAAGATCAAGAAACAGGTGGTTTTCAATATACTTACAACTCAAAACTCACTACAAAAAACACTCAGATTGTCACTCAACCTAAGCTACTTCTAACGATCAAAAAATGAGAGAAAACAGAACTGATTACACAATCTTCTTTCACACTCAAATACAACGAATCAGATGTATATATCAAGCTAACAACAAGACTCTCGAGAGATAAGACTGAGAGAAAAAATCTAGATCTAATATCTTCTTCTGAACTTCTTATCTCCAGAACCTTTTCTCCATCTATTTATATCTCGGATACAATCCACAAATATAACCCGATCTAGATTCGACCCAGATTCAACCCGCGTGTCTAAATTTATAACCTGCATACATCTATCATCCTTCCAGAATACAACATTTACATAATATACCCTTCACAATTTTCTTAAAATAAATATGAGATTGTAACAAGATAAATGAACATTTTCAACATCCCCCCTCAATCGAAATATTTATTTTTTGAAAATATCAATAAGACCCATTTTATTAGACAAAAATTCATGTTGTTTCACACTTAAAGACTTTGTTAGTATATCAGCATTTTGTTCATCAGAACCAATTTTTACAAGTTTTAAAACACCACTAGAAATTTTTTCTCTAACAAAATGCAGATCTATTTCAAAATGTTTTGTCCTTTCATGAAACACAGGATTAAGAGCTAATTTAATTGTAGAACTATTATCACAAAAAACAGAAGCAGGAATAAGATTTTTAACCTCTAGTTCAAACAAAATTTTTAAAATCCAAATTATCTCACATGTGATAGAGCCAAGAGCCCTATATTCCGACTCAGTAGAGGATCTTGAAACAGTAGATTGTTTTTTACTTTTCCAAGAAATAAGACAATTATTAAGATATACCATATACCCAGATACAGACCTTCTTATGGCTAAACATTTAGCCCAATCTGCATCCACAAAACCTTTCAATTCCAACACACTTGATTTGGTTAAAGCAATTCCCTTTCCATGACTACTTTTCAAATACCTTAACAGTCTAAAAGCAATATTTAAATGTAACTTTGTAGGACTATGCATATACTGACTAAGGACCTGGACTGCATAAGAAATATCAGGTCTAGTAACTGTAAGATAGATAAGTTTACCTATTAGTTTCTGAAATTCAGTTTTATTTTCCAACAATTCATTTTTCCCATCATGATTATCAGAGTTTATAACGAAGTTTGTTTCCAAAGGTGTGGTCACAGGCTTACACCCAAGCATACCATATTCATGCAACAACTCAAGACAATATGTTCTTTGGTTTAAACATAAACCACTGTCAAATTTAACTACTTCAATCCCTAAAAAATATTTAAGTGTTCCAAGATCTTTAATTAAAAACTGACTACTCATAAAATTCTTTACCTTTTTTAACTCTACTTCACTATTTCCAGTTAAAATAATATCATCAACATATACTAGAAATACAGTTATTGAACCTTCAACTTTCTTAATAAACAACGAATAATCACTTATACTCTGTTTAAAACCAAACATAAACAACGATGCACAAAGCTTTTCATTCCATTTCCTAGGAGTCTGCTTCAGTCCATATAAAGACTTAGTAAGCTTACATACTCTAGTATCATTACTAGAGTAATAACCAGGTGGAAGTGACATATAAACATATTCAGTAAGATCTCCATATAAAAAAGCATTATTAATATCCAACTGATATAAAGGCCAAGAATAATGAACAGAAAGAGAAATAACAATACGAACTGTTACAATTTTTGCAACAGGAGAGAAAGTCTCTTCAAAATCAATACCCTCTCTTTGATTATAACCTTTAGCAACTAACCGTGCTTTATATCTATCTATTTCACCATTTGACTTGTATTTAATCTTATAAACCCATTTACATCCAATTGGTTTCCTATTTTTAGGTAAATTAGTTATTTCCCATGTATTATTTCGATGAAGTGCTTCCATTTCATCATTCATAGCTTTAATCCAATTAGGATCAGATTAAAGCTTCATTATAACTTTTGGGTTCAACAGTTTTATCAAGATTAGAAATAAAACACTTAGTTTCAGAATCAAGAAAAGAATAGTTAATAGTTCTTTCAACACCATATTTATACTTACCTTCTACAATATAATCAGAAAACTTAACAGGTATATGAGACTCACGCCTAGATCTAGAGACACCTATAGACTGATCCAAAGAAGGGGTTAAGACTGATTGACTACTTTCCTCAGATACACTCGAAGAAGAAGGAACAGATGAATCAGTAGGAGGCACAACTGCCTCGCCACCAGGGTTGACAAAATTACTAGAATCAACATCATCCATACCAATGGCTGCATCAGCACCATCCAACTGAGACTCTACTCTCAGCTCATCAAGATTAATATAATCATTTATATATTTATTATTATCAAATTCACCATAGGAAAAGAGATCACTAGGGCCAAAATTATTCGAAACTTTATCAATAGAAGTTGATTTCAACTTGTATGGAAAAACAGACTCATAAAACTTCACATCCCTGGATACAAAAGAAAAATTAGTATCCAAACTAAGGAGTTTATAAGCCTTTTTATCAGAACAATAACCTAAAAGAATACATTTTTCAGCACGTTCAGACAATTTATCAGAAACATTTGGTTTAACACCAAAACATAGACAACCAAAAACCCTTAAATAATCAAAATTAGGAGTTCTTTGAAAAACCAGCTCATAAGGTGATTGACCATTTAAAACAGAAGTAGGCATTCTATTTATTAAAAAAAACAGAAGTCAAAACAGCATCTCCCAATACTTAACAGGAACTCATGATTGAAATAAAAGAGATCGAGCAACATTAAGGATATGCCTATGATTTCTCTCCACAACTCCATTTTGTTGTGGAGTATAAGCACATGATGTTTGATGCATTATACCCTTTTCAAAACAAAAGAACTTCATTTGATTATTAACAAACTCAGTACCATTGTCTGAACGTACTATTTTAACATTAACATTAAATTGATTTAAAAGAATATTAACAAAGGATTTAAAACAATCAAAAACCTCAATTTTAGATTTTAAAAGAAATACCCAAGTGGCCCTAGTAAAATCATCCACAATAGTCAGGAAATACTTAAACCCCTCAATAGAAGCAAGCCTATAAGGACCCCAGACATCTATGTGAACCAATTCACCTAACTTGGTTGATGTATGTTGACTTTGTGAAAAAGATTCTCTAGTTTGTTTTGATTTATGACAAACATCACAAGGAGGAAGAGATTCATTTCCAAGTTTTAGAACACCCTTTAAAGATATTAAATCTTGGTCTGCTGGATGACCAAGTCTACTATGCCAAGTTAGTTTAGAAACATAACATTTAGACACATTATTTGTTGAAATACCTGAGGGAACACAATCAAGATAGTATAATCCCCCAGACTCTCCACCACTCTCCACCATCTTCTTTGATAGTGAATCCTGGATTTTACAAGTATGTTCAGAAAAAACAACCTCACAGCCACTGTCTTTACAAAGTTTATGGACAGACAAAAGATTAACATTGAAATCAGGAACAGCAAAGACATCAAATAAGGTAAGATGTGAGGATAATTGAAGATTCCCTATTTTATTTATAGAAGCTGAAGAACCATTAGGATGTTTAACAGACAGATTCAGTTTAGACACATCTATAGCATCTTTAAGTTGTGACTCAGAAGCTATCATATGTTGATTAGCTCCTGAATCAACAATCCAGCTTTGAGAATCATTTGAACTAGCAAAAGAATTACAACATTGAAACATAGACATACCTGCCATATTTGCAGTAGCAGGCACATCATCACAAGCAGGATTCTCACTAATGAGATGCAAAAACTTAGAATATTGCTCACTAGTAAGAAAATGAGGATCACTCCCAAGACCAGACTCAGAAGAAACAGACTTGCTATTGTTAGCACTAACAGAAGAAGAGTTGACAGAACCAGATTTGTTTTGATTATTACTTTCATTTTTAAATTTAAAATCCTTTGGATAACCAATTAGTTTATAACATCTTTCTATAGTGTGACCTTTAAGATTTCAATGTTTGCATTGTAATCCTTGGTTCTAAAACCTAACTTGATTCTGCCCTCGTTTAAAATCATTAACTTTGCTATTAAACACAGAAACTTGAGGTTTTGAAGAAATAGGAGACCCAAGAGACCCATTCTTTTGAAGAGACTCTTCTCTAGAAAGAATAGAGAAGGCAGATTTAACATTAGGTAAAGGTTCCATCAAAAGAATGTGACTCTTGACTTGATTATAAACATCATCAAGTCCACTAAGAAATTGCATTAGTTTCACCAATTTTGAATGATCATTAAGTTTTGTAGCTGCCTCACATACACATTCAGTTAAACTAGTTAAACCATCAAACTCCTTCCATAAAGAATCTAATTTACTAAAATAGTTAGAAAGAGAAGAACCATTTTGTTTTAATGTGTTAATCTGCTGATGAATATTAAAGATTACCGATCCATCAGATTTATTGTATGTTTCAAACAATTCATCCCAAATATCTTTAGCATTATCTGAATACACATGACTAGCATATATAGTTTCAGAAATTGACCCTAGAATCCAATTACAGACAACAGCATTTACATGTTCCCATTTAGAAGCTTTAGATTTATCAGTACTTTCAAGAGTAATAGTACCATCCACAAAGCCCAATTTATTTCTAGCTTTAAGACCTCTAGACATAGCACTAGGCCACAATCGATAATTCTCATTACCAGTCAGCTTAACAGTTATAATAGACGTTACATTATTATCAGAAGGATGGACATATAAAGGATCATCAAAATCTACAGGAGTTTCCTTAGGAACACCACTCCCATCAGAAGTTTCACCAGCCATAGTAAATCACAAGAAACAATCAAGAAACCAAATAGCAAAACAGATCACGAACAAAAACCAACACTAGTGTTGACTTAAAGTCCAGATGGTCACCACAGTATGTCGGGGCCCAAGACAATCAACACAGTGTGAAAAAAAAACAGAACAGCTTCGAGAAGCAACCAACAAATAACAGATGTACTCAAAACATCAAAAAAAATTCCAGATCTACAGCTAGAAAATAGAGAGAAGGGAACGAGAAACCCTCACAGTGCAATAGGCAAAAAAGATTGACAACGTCGACTCCCTAAATCCGTTTCCTACAAGGGTTTATCGGTGATGAAATCTGACCCCAAGAGGATTATTTCAGATTAATAGGGATTGATCGACTACGTTGGAGAGTTTTAATCTACTTCACAGCAACGCTTAGTCAGATCTCGAATCGCAGTATCCCTGAAAGATTAAACAAACAACTCGCAGTACCAAGATCTCAACAACTAGACTCTAGATTTAGGGAAATAAAACAAAAACCCTAAACTGAACTCATTTAATCGCAAAAAACAAAAAAGAAAGTATACCTTTCACAGATCGTCCAAAGTAGAAACACGAAAAGACGAACAAGAACAAGAAGCGACCGTCAGGATCAACGAAGACGAGCCTTAAGCTCTGATACCATGTTAAAAAACTCACAAGACAAACTTCCCAACATCACCATTTCTCATATCAATTTAAGATCAAGAAACAGGTGGTTTTCAATATACTTACAACTCAAAACTCACTACAAAATACACTCAGATTGTCACTCAACCTAAGCTACTTCTAACGATCAAAAAATGAGAGAAAACATAACTGATTACACAATCTTCTTTCACACTCAAATACAACGAATCAGACGTATATATCAAGCTAACAACAAGACTCTCGAGAGATAAGACTGAGAGAAAAAATCTAGATCTAATATCTTCTTCTGAACTTCTTATCTCCAAAACCTTCTCTCCCTCTATTTATATCTCGGATAAAATCCACAAATATAACCCGATCTAGATTCGACCCAGATTCAACCCGCGTGTCTAAATTTATAACCTGCATACATCTATCATCCTTCCAGAATACAACATTTACATAATATACCCTTCACAATTTTCCTAAAATAAATATGAGATTGTAACAAGATAAATGAACATTTTCAACAAGGTTCAACTGATATCCTTCTCTGATACCAATTGATGGAGCAAAATGAATCTAGATTCAAAATGATCAAGAGATACACAAGAATACATAGGGTAAATAAGATTTCACTTTGATTAATGAGTTAGTAGCACAATTTGTTACATAGACAATGAGTTAGTAGAACAATATGTTTAAACTTTTTATTAAATTTAAGTAAAAGATAAAAAAATTTCTCAAAATTTTGGAATTATTCTTCGGATTTCGGATTTGTTATTAAAATTTCAGGGCTTTTTTTTTTCAAATCCGAAATTTTAGTCTGAAATTTGGAATAGTTGGTTCGGAATCCGAAATATTGTTCCGAAATTTTAGTCTGAAATTTGGAATAGTTGGATAACTACATATAATATATATTGACAATGTTTGTATCACCATATTAAAATTCATGGTTCCGCCACTGCCTCCCTTCATTTTTTTGGGCGTTATACAAGTGCGCGTTAATTCCGGTTACCACCACAACCTTCATTTAAGGACACTTCCTTCTTTTTCTCTAAAAATGCGGGTGTGGGAACCAGCCTAAAAGGGAATTGTAAAATCTTTGTTGTTCAATTAAATCTCTAGCAAATATTTTGTCTCAAATTTGATGATGAATAAGAATCAGTTTTTTTGGGGTAATCGTTAATGCTTGAGAATTAACTTCCAGAATAATGGATTTAATTTTTGTCATGTGAGTCGCACGTTTTGATTTCAATGTAGAGAATTCTTGTTCATTTTTAATTAAAAAGTAGGTTGGCATTAGAAATTTGGTATTGAAATATATATTAAATAATATTCTCATCCGTTAAGGAATTAAGTAACGCTTAATTGGCATATTGGAAAAGTATATTGAAATTCGCAATTTGGGTATTGAAATATATATATTCTGTAGTATTGTAATCCATTCTTAGTTAAAAATATTTAATTGCCATAATTTAATTAGCATTTAAGGGTATTTCATTCCATATGCAATTCTTATGCATATTCGTTACACAGTTTAATTAATTAAAGAAACCGTCAATTGCTTTGAACAAATTCAAGAAACCGCCATTTGCTTAGAACAAGCGTGTAGAATCGGCAAGCTGTTATCGGAAACTAACATAAAACATAGTCAAAGATGATTTCACCTAAAGAGTTTCGGCAACTCAGAAAACAAACCTTTTTACCCTTTATTTACTTTTGCTTTAAAAAAAATGATCCTTATACTCACATTGAATCAATTAATCCAAATCATTTTAAATACATCATCTAATCTCTTATAATTCGGACATGATATTTGTTTCTGCAACTTGTTCAAAACTTACCAACTACATCCCTTAAAACCCGTACCCTAAAATGATTTGAATTGGTAAGTTATAAATATTAATTAATTCATTGCTAATATTCCACCTATATATATCAACCATTGGAAAGTGTTTTGCATTTACATTTTCAGCATTTTCAATACTCACGTGTTTTTACGTTCTTAGAGATCAATTGTCTTCTTCTATTGTTTCAGGTTATTTCAAAATTAACATCTTCATAACTTCATAAATCGTATTCTATCTTATATTCTTTCTTTTCTTTTTTTTTTTTTTTTGTGGTCTTTTAGTTTTACATTTTTAGTATTACATAATTAGTACACGTTTTTTTTACTGTAAACCTTATATTTATTTTCATGTGCGCTATTGTATAAAACAATTGTTCCAACTTAGAGCAATCTACTTTCAAAGTTTTCCTAGTTAGATCATTGTATGCATTATTATGTATGTGGGTGTACGTTTTTTTTCAACAAAATAGTAACGTAGACCATTTTATCAAAATCCTATTTTTAAATATTATACTTTTTGTCATTAGAAATCATGCATTACATGTCTGTTGTGTTTTCTCAATTTTCACCAATTGTTGCAATGTACTTTCAAGGCACATTGCTATAATTTGTAACATTGTATTAAAAAGAAACATAATGGGTAACAAATGCCGGCGCTTTTTAATGTGTTACAATATACTTCTGTTTTGGTGGGAAAATTATTTTTATGAATTATATTTTATGCATTCGTTTGTTGCAGGTATTATTTATGTTAATGTTTTACAATGTGATCATTTGAGTAAATTTAGTCTCGTACATAGACCATTTAGTCATTTACGTAACTATCTAACTATCGCTTCCTATATGTGTATTAATCTGTCAAGAATTCATAATACACAAAATTTCAAACATATATATTAATAAATAATAAGTAAAATAACCATGACCTAGAACCTTACGTATGCTATACAAAATGCAAAAACAATTGACAAATTAATCAAAACTTGGTCAGTTCTTTGTTCACAAAGCTTGCTCTTTTCTATGTTCACACATCTTCCTAACATTTTCATCAAACTTAACATTCAAAATATCTTTTGATTTGAATAAATTACACACGAATTGTCCCAAAGTTTGGGGTAATTTACACTTTTGATCCCTAATTTATTCTTTTAATTCCGAAGATCCGTACTGTTTATTTTTGTTACATGTTGGGTCCATACTGTTTGTTTTTGTTACGGATTTTGTCTCTGACTTAGCTAAAAATACTATTATTTAAGTAGGGAAAATAGCGAGTAGGTAACATAAGATCATGGGGGTGGGGTTGATATGTTTTTAATTAAATAAATTAAAAAATAATAGCAAAATAGTATTTTTAGATAAGGACCAAATACGTAACAAAAAAATAAATAGTATAGACCTTTCGAGTTAAAAAATATATGTTAGGACCAAACATACAAGTTATCCTAAACAATAAGGACCATTTGTGTAATTTACTCTTTTAATTTTTAATCTTCTCAGGGATTCCTGTGTTTTTGTTGGACTCCACCGAATCAGTCCAATCTTTCTACAATGGCAAAACACAACCTGAACCAGAATCAAAATCAGAACCAGAACCGGAGCCAGAATCAAAATCAGAGCCCGAATCAAACCCAGAATCAGAATAAGAATCAAAACCACAACAGGAACTTGAATTCAAACAAAAACAACGAGGATTTCATTTTGAAGGAGACGACACCGAGTTTAGGAGGAAGAAGGGTTCCCGGCAATGAAAGATATGTAACAACATTTGATCTTGTGGAGCAGATGCATTACCTATACGTAAAAGTCGTGAAGGCCAAAAGCTTACCACCAAAACAAGATAATGACAACAATTTCCCAGACCCTTACGTTGAAATTAAACTTGGTAATTTTATTGCATGCACTACAACACATTTAGAAAACAACCCAAATCCAGAATGGAACCAAGTGTTCGCATTCCCAAAAGAGAGAATCCAATCATTAACACTTGAACTCATCGTCAAAGACAAGTCCATTACAGATGATGATAATTCCATCGGTGGGATTTCTTTCGACATCAATGAGCTCCCCACTAGGGTTCCGCCGGATAGTCCGTTAGCGGCCCAATGGTACATGTTACATAATGGCAACGGAGAGTTAATGGTGGCTGTTTGGATGGGAACACAAGCCGATGAGTCGTTTCCGGAAGCTTGGCATTTGGATACCCTTTCAGTCAACAGTGAAAATGTTACAAATATTCGATCCAAAGTATATCTATCACCTAGACTCTGGTATCTTCGAGTTCATATTATCGAAGCTCAAGAATTGCCGATTAAAAATAAGGAGCAAGAGATTGTTGTGAAAGGTGCAATTAAGAACATTGTTTTAAGAACTAAATCTCTCCCAAGACCTTCGTGGAATGAGGATTTGATGTTCGTAGTAGCAGAACCATTTGATGAACAACTAGTTTTAAGCGTAGAAGAGAAGAACGGACTCAAAGAAGAAGTTATCGGAAGGTGTTCGATCTCGTTACATAATGTGGAGAAACGTATCGATAATCTAGTTGTTATCGATAGCAAATGGTATAATCTCGAGAAGAACACGGAGACATTGAGTAGCAAGATTCATATACGCGTCTGTTTAGATGGTGGGTATCATGTTCTTGATGAGTTAACTCAATACAGCAGCGACCTTCGATCAAGCTCCCGACTATTAAGCTCCCCAAGCATTGGAATTCTAGAACTGGGAATCCTGAATGCACAAGGATTAACACCAATTAAATCGAAAAACGGTCGTGTAGCCATGGATGCTTATTGTGTAGCAAAATACGGACATAAATGGATTCGAACAAGAACAGTAATCGATTCCCTCAATCCAAAATGGAATGAGCAGTACACCTGGGAAGTTTTCGATCCATGTACAGTGATCACGATTGTTGTTTTCTGTAATTGCATGGACACAAGTCCCGGGTCGAAAGATTCCCGAATCGGGAAAATCCGAATCCGGTTGTCTACCCTCGAAACGGATCGGGTTTACACTCATTCATATCCACTCATCGTTTTAGAGCCTACAGGTGTCAAAAAAACTGGTGAAATCCAACTTGCTGTGAGGTTTACATGCTTTTCGATTCTAAATATGATGCAGGTTTACTCACAGCCATTGTTACCAAAGATGCATTACATTCATCCGTTGAGTATTCTTCAGCAATATAGTTTGAGACACCAGGCGACTCAAATAGTCGGGATGAGGTTAAACAGGGCTGAGCCGCCGTTGAGGAGGGAGGTGGTGGAGTACATGCTTGATGTGAGTTCGAACATGTGGAGTCTGCGAAAGAGTAAAGCTAACTATTCCCGACTCATTTCAGTTCTTTCGGGTGTTATTTCCTTCTACAAATGGTTTGATCATATACAGAATTGGAAGAACCCATTTCTAACTGTTCTTGTTCATTTCCTGTTCTTGGTTCTTGTTTTCTACCCACAGATGATCATGAGCACGATGTTGTTTTACTTAATTATGATCGGGATTTGGAAGTATCGATCTAGATCGAGGTATCCTCCTCATATGGATGTGAAACTTTCATATGCTGATAAATTAAATCAAGATGAACTTGAGGAAGAGTTTGATAGTTTTCCGACGTCGTCGAAAACACAAGATGTGTTGCGTGGGAGATATGATCGGCTGAGAAGTGTGGGTTCTAGGGTTCAGACGGTGGTCGGTGACTTGGCAACTCAAGGAGAGAGGGTTCAAAATTTGGTGACGTGGCGGGACCCACGAGCCACCGCTGTGTTTCTGGTGTTCTGCTTTGTTTCGGCCGTTGTTCTTTGTTTTATTCCGGTGAGAATGGTGGTTATCACGACGGGGTTTTTCGTGTTGCGGCATCCCAGGTTTAGGGTTGGGCTTCCTTCGGTGGCGATGAATTTTTTTAGGAGATTGCCAGCAAGAAACGATGGATTATTGTGATAGAGTGTCTTATGTAATATTATTTAGTCGAAAGTCATCAACTAGTTTTGTAGACAAACTCGATGGGTTATTTGGGATATTTCTAATTTATATGGGTTAATGGAAAATGATTACACGGTAACTTCATATAATTGTGAAACAAGCGAGTTTAAAGTATCAATAATGTAGGATTCATGTTGTTTTGTATGGAAAATTAATAACAAAATCTTTGACTTATTAAAATTTATATGGGTTAATGGAAAATGATTACACGGTAACTTCATATAATTGTGAAACAAGCGAGTTTAAAGCATCAATAATGTAGTAACCAATATAATTACCGAAATCGTATGTGCAGTTTTTTTGTATGTGATTTTATTGGTCGGACTATGATTTTGAAGCTAGACTTGTCACTTTATCAAAAGTATTAAAAAAAAAATTAAATGTTGCTAATCTGACATATAAATCACATATATATATATATATATATATATATATATATATATATATATATATATATATATATATATATATATATATATATATATATATATATATATATATATATATATATATATATATATATATATATATATATGACATCTGGTCATCTACAATTTCTTCTATTACTCCTTTAGCGATTTCTTATGCCCTTCTATGATCACCTCAATCTCATCTGTAATTTTCTATCATTGAGTGAGCTTATACAAGTGTTTAATACTTAAGGTTATGCATTAGACATTTGTAAACTCTGAATTTTGTAAAAATTATGATATTATTTTTCAAAACTTAAATATTATGTGCTCATTGAGCCAACCTATGACAAAAACACGGTTTCATATTCAAAATGGCAACCTAATAGTTCATGAAAAATAACCTTTAGTTTTCACGATGGTAATGTAATCCGATGGTAGAAGTGATCCGAGAGCAGTGAAGAATTCTGATGATTGGCGTCATTCGAGGTTGACTCCGTCTGATGGTGTGAAGATTGTTTGTTTTATAATCGTATTAGAATAGGAAACAATATCAACATGTTATCTTTTAAATGTGATTCGAGCATTTGGATCACGTTCATGGATCATTTGGAGCACTTGGAGCTCGATGGAGCACTTGGAGCTCGATGGATCACTTAGGGTTCATGGAGCATGTAAAAAAGGAACTGATCATTTGAGAAAGGAATGGATCGTCTGACAAATGAACGGATCAAGTGCCAAAGGAACAGATCATACAGAAGGGGGTTTGGAGCATTTGGACGAGGTGTGGAGCATTAGGAATGATATGGAGCAACAACGAAACCTTGGTGTGCCATATGTTGAAGGGATTGGCCAAGAAGGATGTTGTTATGCCAAGGGAATTCATTCTTGTGCCATTATGCTCCCTCTTGCGCCATGAGGATCCCTCTTGCACCATGGGGTACTCCTGTTGAGTCATGGAGTACACCTTATTGTGCCATGTATGTTCCTGTTGTGCCAAGGTGGTGTTCTTGCTCCAATCTTGATGTTCTTATGCCACAATTGAAGTCTATTGTGCCATCTATACACTTGGTGCGCCATTATGTTTCAAGTTGGACCATCTTGGCCTTGATGAGCCAAGTATGCTATGTAGTCATTTATGATGCTCAAGAATGTCCTAGAAGATGTTGCATGGCATAATATGATTGGTTTCCTCCATTCATGGGCCTATGGGCCAATAGGCTTGGCCCATTAGGGTTTTAGGTTTGATCCATCAAGTATAAATAAAGATGCATGTTAGGTCATTTTGTATCTTGAATTCTAGAGTGACAGGCGAATCTCTGTGTAATTGTACTTGTAACCTCTGTTTGAGAGCTCTAAAATAAAAGAATACTCCCCTTCTCCCCGTGGATGTAGGTCACCTTGACCGAACCACGTAAATACTGTGTCTTGTGTGCTTATAGATTTGCTAGTTATCCGCTTTACTTCCTAACAAGTGGTATCAGAGCTGCGGTTTGTATTCCTATGATTGAAGATGTCTACTCACAAGTTTGATTTGGAGAAATTCAATGGCTCAAATGACTTCACGTTGTGGAAGGATAAGATGAAGGCTCTTCTGGTTCAACAAGGGTGTGCAGCAGCACTGGAAGGAGAAGCAAAACTGCCAAAGGACATGGCGGATGAGAACAAGGTGGAAATTCAAATAAAGGCACATAGTGCCATTCTATTGAGTTTAAAGGATGAAGTACTAAGGGGGGTCGTGGATCAAAAAACTACTTCTGATCTCTAGGATAAACTTTGTGACGAGGACCAGAACAACTTATTGACGAAGATGTTGTATCAGAAGCAAAGGTTGAAAACTCTTAGAATGTCTGAAAGTACTCCAAGTGAAAGATCATTTGGATAAATTCAATCGCATCATCTAGAATCCACAAGGTGTTAACATGAAGATTGAAGATGAAGATCAGGTGCTCATTCTCTTATATTTTTGTAACGCTCTAAAAATTTACAACCAATTTAAACTTTTCAAAAACAACCATATTCATTAAGTTATTACAAAAAGGTTTTCAATTCATTTATTATCAGAGTATCCTAGAAACATCAACATAAAACGGAGGAACGGTACGATCACGCCTTCGCCTTGCCACGTTTTCCTGAAGTACCAGAAACAATACACTGAAACTGTAAGCCCGAAATCTTAGTGAGTTACCCCCAAAATACAACATACAACACATACGCTTTTCCAGGCCATAACAACACATACGTCTTTCCAGGCCATAACAGCACATACGCCTTTCTAGGCCATAACAGTACATACGCCTTTCCAGGCCATAACAGCTTATATGCCTTTCCAGCCCATAACAGCTCATACGCCTTTCCAGGCCATAACTCCATGGGATCTTCCGATCCAAATGTCTCAGGGGATTTCCATCCCATATCTCTGTTGACCTTCCGATCCATACTCTATTGACCTTCCAATCCATATCATATTAACCTTCCGGTCCTTACATACATGACATACATAGCACATACATATCATATAACCGCATATAACATGATGACCTTCCGGTCCATAACATACTACTCATATCGTAACATAACACATACAACTCTCATAACACCTAACAGCATATATCTCATACTCTTCATAGCACATAAGACCTTCCGGTCACACATATACCATCCTAACTATCAGGATACAAACATAGCAAGCAATAACATAACAGCAATACCCGGATTTCCATCCGATATAGGGCCGGCCTTGGTGCCGTAGACCCTATTAGTATAGTGAGGATAACTCACTTGCAATTGCCGACTTGAAGGATTTAGACCACGTTGCTCCAACCCCCGACACGAACACCACCATTCCAAAGCCAAAAGACTGAACTCAATACATACCAATAATTACCAAAATACCCCTGGAAGTCAACTGGTCAACTCTTGGTCAAAGTCAAAGTCCTCAGTCAAAGTCAACCCTCCTGACTGACTCTACTCGCCGAGTCAACCCGCTGACTCGTCGAGCCCCTATGCTCTGAAACTCCCATAACACGACTCAACTCGCCGAGTCGCCCCAAGACTCACCGAGTCCCACAACTCTAAGTCTAACCGTACTCAACTCACTGAGTCATCCCTTGACTCACCGATTAACAGCTTAACCAGAAAAGGTTAGGACCTCACGACCAGACTCGCCGAGTCTAAGGCTATCTTCAACCAACACGCCGAGTTGTTCTTCCAACTCGTCAAGTTGCTGCCTATCTTCATGCAACTCGCCGAGTGCACCCATGTGACTCGCCGAGTACCACTAGCTCTTAACCCATACAGAGGCTTTCCAAGCCATGCAGGGTCTTAAATCCATAGATCTACTCTTATACAAGCCATTCATCACGTAAAGTGGCTAACTTTACGTGAATCTAAGGAGATCTAAGCATAATACTCTCTTGGGCTAAGGTTTGGGACTAAAAGGCTTCATCAACAGCTCTTGAACAGGGACTTTATGCTCTTTTGGATCATCATTACTCTAGATCTGAGGTAACAACCTCAGATCCAACCTCCAAACTCAAGATAGCACTAGATATACACCCAAAAATCCCACAAATGATAGATCTAGATGGATAACGGCTCAAGCAACAAATCATTACCTGAAAAGAAGACTCCAACAGAAGAATAAGCCAAAACCTTGAAAAGCCCCTTGCTCCAAGCCTCTTAATCTTCAAAGATCTCTTCAACAAACACTCCTTCAAAATCCAAATGCTCTCTAATTCTCTCACAAACTAATATTAGGGTTTCTGGACTTCAAGGGAGAGCAAAGAGGCTGAGGAGAGGATATTATGTTCTTTATATAGGGCTTAATCCCTGGGATTAGGGTTTTCTCCACACATAACCAACTCACCGAGTCCAGCCACCGACTCGCCGAGTTGGCCACTAGACACGCGACCAGAATCGCGACCCTACTCGCTAAGTCTACCCATGGACTCGCCGAGTTGACCATTCACATTTTCACTTTGAACCCTGAACTTTGCACCCCTGAACTCGGGATGTTACAATTCTCCCCCACTTAAATTAGGCTTCGTCCTAGAAGCCTGTGGCAACACAACTCCAGATACTACTCTTGCAATGCACCACCTGGCATTAACCAAACCAGGTTCCTCAAAACACCACCACTGAAACCCAAAACCCAACTCTTCCCCCGCGGTGTCCTGACCCCCACCTCAATCCGGCCACCGGCCTCATCCTCTGATAACCACATTTATCAATCGAGTACCACTCCATGATACTTCACCCGTTCCAGACCACAACAAACACTTGACTCTTACGAGCTAGATATAACCCTGAACCACCGGGGTCCCGACCCGGTACTACACTGCCATTATTTTCCTCGACAGACATATCTTTCACCGAATTCACTGCTGAACTTAACCTGCTCCTTTTCTGAGTCCAACTCTATCCCTTCTATGTTGACAGGATGACACATCCTTCAGCTTCAGAGCAACTCCCAGGAGTTCTCCTCCGCAATCACATACACATGCTGAACTGGCTCTAGCATCCTCAGGTTGAGAAAACCCGACACACTGACGACATCTCCAAACATCCCCCCAGGATGAATTACCACTTCATGCATAATTTCTTGTTCATACCAAACTGGGAATTCAAGGCTCCATCCTTGCATCCCTTCCGAGCCTCTTTGGCTCTACGCCCTCGGAACTCCTTCCGAGACCCCAACATACATCCAACCCGGATGTGTTTCCATACCCCTGGCGCAAACACACTGCTCAATAACCATAATTGGAACACCTCAATCATACCTCCGCGCTACTGCTTTCACTTCCGTGAATTTACACTCCCCCTCAGAGCTACATACCTTTCCCTTTCCTTATCTATGGAAATCTACTTGGCCGCCTTATCACTACAACAAGTGCCACGGTGCTCACCCAATACTACACCATTCCCTTATAGCATAACCGCTATCCCATGCACCACACATACTCTGAATCTGATCACAAGGACTATCGAAGTCCATACACCACCTTTCACTAACAAGATCAATACTCAGGCCAGACCTACTGTTTGTTACTGCATGGCGACATATTTACCCATTCTCCGCATACAGATCCACTAACGCATACAGAGTTTTTAGCATGACTGAACCGCCTTACCAGGCCTTTGGTCTGACTGGTATGCCTTCCTGCCTCAACTCTAATTGCCTTTCGGCCTCAACTATCCATACGTCATCCCGAACTATTCCTCCTGGGAATCTCTCCCATACATACTGTTCTAGCCCTTTTAGGGTTCCAAACTCCAACTCCATTCCATATATTCAGAACCCGGCCTAATCCTAGGCCTCAAGTCAATCAGTCACCCTTTCCGAAATCCTTGGTCTGTTCTCCGCCCCATCGATCTGTCACTCACTCATACCAGCCCACACTCTTGGCTGACTAAAACACTGTTGGATCCCCAACAGTTAATCAAACTCTAACGCTTATCGATCCTCTTAAGAATTTTCCAACTCTCCCCACTTAGAGCACCGACTCCCGTTCACCGGTGACCCAGCCGGCATCACTTAACAACCCCTACTCAACACATTTCCCCTTATCCACGAACTGATTCCCTCTAAACAAGCAACCTCCACAAAATCACTTCCCGACATCGCACATCACGAACTCCAAGGGAGTTCGACTCTCCGTGGAACAATTCAAAACGCAATTGCTATACCTGACATCCTGGCCGAAAAGCCTAGTACCCCACCAACCATCCTCTTAGATGTTAACCAACTACAACACCCAATACCAAAACCCTCAATCATACGATAACCTGGAGAAAACACGAACAAATACAATACCATGAATCATGCGAATAAGACTAGCAGATATACCATACTCCTCAATGATCACAAGATGACAAGATGAAAAAAAAGAAAACATACCCGCAGCTGCATATGGCCCTACCCTGACCTTCTCTGCAGTATGCTGAAGGAATCGTCCCTGAGCCCTCGGAGGCTCCACTCCACCCTGGCCCCCGCCAGTAGTCCTCAAAGTAGCCGGTGCTGGACCCTGCACTGGCCTGGCAACTCGTTGTGGACAGTTGGCCCTCATGTGGCCAACCTGATGGCACTAATAACAAATCCTCATATCCTGAACCAGGGCTGACTGACGGCAATCCCTCGCATAATGCACCACTCTCCGCACTTGACGCATGCACCACCGGACCTACAAACCCTGGTATGACCCTTCCCGCACTTCTCACAAGTACGGCCGCTCTACTGTCCAACCTGGAATCAACTGTCTTGGATCGTTTCGGTGCCGACTGCGACTGCACTGGGGCCTACCTCTACTCTCTCAACTGTAACTCAATCTCCAACTCATGCCGCAGAGCGGCCGCCTGCAACTCCAGTAAGGTCTCGCACCTCTGTGTAGACACAAACTGCCTGATATCCCTTTTAGCATACTCAGATATCAGAACATCTGACACTACTCCGAAACAAACTCAGGGCAAAACATCGCCCTCTCAGTGAACATCCTGGTGATCTCCGTCACCGACTCCGAATCCTGCTCCTGTTCCAAGAATTCCTGAGCCAACCTCTCCCTCTCAATCAGTGGAACATAACGGGTAATGAACATCTTCCGGAACTGCTCCCATGTAACCGCAGCCTGCTGCGTATCAGAATACGATCCCGTAGTCAACCTCCACCAATCCTTTGCCCTGAGCCTTAAAAGGTTCAGAGCACACCTCGCCCTTTAATCCACAGGGCATGAACATGTGAAGAAACAACCCTCCACGTCCGACAACCACCTCATAGCAATGATCGGATCCTAAACTCCATCAAAAGTAGGAGGATCGTATTATCGAAGTTCCGATACTGAAAACCTTGACCGGTTACTCCCCCTACCGCTGATACAACCGATGTAGCTGTCGTGGCAGCCGCCTCTGCAAGAGCTGCATAGCGTTCATCAAAGTACTCAATCATGGCGGTCTTGATCGACTCAAACATCTCCGGCATCCCCGCCCTAAACATAGCAGCAACCTCATTATGTAGGATCTCACGAATCCTGGCATCCAACTCATCCATACTCATCTGACCAATGACCTCGGGTGGCGCTGATCCACCGTGAACACCCTCTCCTGATCCCGATCCTGATCCGGACCCATCCCCGGCATGCCTCGTAACCACCACACTGGAAATACACCGCCAAAAATCAGGTGCTTCCCCAATAACCCGGGAACCAACTCCCAACCCGACTCTAGGGGTTGTGACTTCCTTGACACGCGTATGGGTCATGTCCTTTCAGTAGTACGGGCCCATACTACTTTCTACACCTACCCATATTTATGTCAAGTATCACCACAACACCCTAACGATAAACATAAACACGGCAACCTCTCAATCCTCACCTCTAGAGGAACTGCTAACTACCTCACATAACAGGAATCCCTAGGCTAAAAGGCATCATATAATCAGGTAATTATCATGAAATTCCTGAAGATCCCTAGCCTAGTACTAGCATGTTGTTCTTACATATCACAAAATCAAATAACTTGTATGGTATCTTGGGGTTTACTTACTGGCTCTGGCTGATTGTACCTCCGGATCCTCCTCTAATTATTTTTGAAAACCATTTCAATTTCACTTTGAAAACTCTCCTTGATTTGAGATTGGATTCACACGAATGTTCTTCCAATTCACTCAAACCAAGGCTCTGATACCAACTTGTAACGCTCTAAAAATTTACAACCAATTTAAACTTTTCAAAAACAACCATATTCATTACGTTATTACAAAAAGATTTTCAATTCATTTATTATCAGAGTATCCCAGAAACATCAACATAAAACGGAGGAACGGTACGATCACGCCTTCGCCTTGCCACGTTTTCCTGAAGTACCTGAAACAATACACTGAACTGTAAGCCCGAAAGCTTAGTGAGTTACCCCCAAAATACTATATACAACACATACGCCCTTCCAGGCCATAACAACACATACGCCTTTCCAGGCCATAACAGCTCATACGCCTTTCCAGGCCATAACAACTCATACGCCTTTCCAAGCCATAACTCCATGGGATCTTCCGATCCGAATGTCTCAGGGGATTTCCATCCCATATCTCTGTTGACCTTCCGGTCCATACTCTGTTGACCTTCCGGTCCATGTCATATTAACCTTCCGATCCTTACATACATGACATACATAACACATACATATCATATAACCGCATAAAACATGATGACCATCCGGTCCATAACATACTACTCATATCGTAACATAACACATACAACTCTTATAACACCTAACAACATATATCTCAAACTCTTCATAGCACATAAGACCTTCCGGTCACAAATATACCACCCTAACTATCATGATACAAACATAGCAAGCAATAACATAACAGCAATACCCAGATTTCCATCCGATATATGGCCGTCCTTGGTGCCGTAGACCCTGTTAGTATAATGAGGATAACTCACCTGCAACTGCCGACTTGAAGGATTTAGACCACGTTGCTCCAACCCCCGACACGAACACCACCACTCCAAAGCCAAAAGACTTAACTCAATACATACCAATAATTACCAAAATACCCCTGGAAGTCAACTGGTCAACTCTTGGTCAAAGTCAAAGTCCTCAATCGAAGTCAACACTCCTGACTGACTCTACTCGCCGAGTCAACCCGCTGACTCGTCGAGTCCCCATGCTCTGAAACTCCCATAACACGACTCAACTCGCCGAGTCGCCCCAAGACTCGCTGAGTCCCACAACTTTGAGTCTAACCATACTCAACTCATTGAGTCATCCCTTGACTCACCGATTCACAGCTTAACCAGAAAAGGTTAGGACCTCACGACCAGACCGAGTCCAAGAACAGACTCGTCGAGTCCAAGGCTATCATCAACCAACTCGCCGAGTTGTTCTTCCAGCTCGTCGAGTTGCTTCCTGTCTTCATGCAACTCGCCGAGTGCACCCATGTGACTCGCCGAGTACCATTAGCTCTTAACCCATACAGAGGCTTTACAAGCCATGCAGGGTCTCCAATCTATAGATCTAATCTTATACAAGCCATTCATCACGTAAAGTGGCAAACTTTACGTGAATCCAAGGAGCTCTAAGCATAATACACTCTTGGGCTAAGGTTTGGGACTAAAAGGCTTCATCAACAGCTCTTGAATAGGGACTTTATGCTCTTTTGGATCATCACTACTCTAGATATGAGGTAGCAACCTCAGATCCAACCTCCAAACTCAAGATAGCACTAGATATACACCCAAAAAATCCCACAAATGATAGATCTATATGGATAACGGCTCAAGCAACAAATCATTACCTCAAAAGAAGACTCCAACAGAAGAATAAGCCAAAACCTTGAAAAGCCCCTTGCTCCAAGCCTCTTAATCTTCAAAGATCTCTTCAACAAACACTCCTTCAAGGTCCAAATGCTCTCTAATTCTCTCACAAACGAATATTAGGGTTTCTGGACTTCAAGGGAGAGCAAAGAGGCTGGGGAGAGGGTATTATGTTCTTTATATAGGGCTCAATCCCTGGGATTAGGGTTTTCTCCACACAGCACCAACTCGCCGAGTCCAGCCACCGACTCGCCGAGTTGGCCACTAGACACGCGACCAGAATCGTGACCCTACTCGCCGAGTCTACCCATGGACTCACCGAGTTGACCATTCACAGTTTCACTTTGGACCCTGAACTTTGCACCCCTGAACTTGGGATGTTACAATTTTCTTCCTAACTCATATGATAATTTGTTGATACCATGCTCTATGGTAGGACAACGATCACTATGAATGATGTGAAGGACTCTCTAATGTCCAAGGAGCTGAAAAGAAAAGTTTTAGTTTGAGAGGAGGTGTCCAGTTCCGGTTTGTTTGCAGAGAGAGGAAGGAATGGAGATATGATAAGGGGAAACAAAGGGAGATCATGTTCTAAATCGAAGTCCAAAGGTTCATCGAATGCCAAGTGTTATAACTGTAAGGAGAAAGGGGCACTACAAGCGAAATTGTCCGCATGTGAAGAATGGGAAGTCCAAGAGTGAACCAATCCGCAATAACACTACTGTTGTGGTTTAGGAAAGTTGTGATGAAGGGGACGATGGTGATGTACTGATGTATGTACATCAAGTTCTGTTGATGCTTGGGTCTTGGATTCTACAACACCCTATCACATGAAGTAGAATTGAGACTGTTTTGACTCCTTCAAAGAGTGGGATGGCACAGTCAAGATGGGTGATGATTGGGTGAGCAGTATCAAAGGTAGTAGCACAGTGCAGATCAAGATGCACGATGGCATGGTCAGGAAGTTAGATTGTTGGTACGTTCCAAAACTTTGGAAGAATTTAATTTCTCTTGGCATATTGGCTAAGAATGGGATGAGGTACGTTGGTGAAGGTGATTAGGTGAAAGTTACCGAAGGCTCTCTGGTTATAATGAAAGGGAAGATGAATCATGGAGGGATCTATATCCTAGAAGGCATTACAGTTATGGGAACAGTGGCTATCTCCCAATCCTTGAATGAATGTGATGACAAGACAGAGTTGTGACAGCGTAGGTTGGGGCATACGAGTGAGAAGGGCATGTCAGTTCTAAGTAAATAAGGACCACTTAGTGGAGAGGCTACTAGAAAGATAAAGTTTTGTGAAGCTTGCATTAAGGGAAATCAACGCAAAGTGAAGTTCGGTACCGGTCAACACAAAATCAAGGAAATCATGGAGTATGATCACTCATATATGTGGGGCCCTGTACCAGTGAAGTATTAAGGAGGATGTTGATACTTTGTGACGTTCATTGATGATTATTCAAGGAAGGTTTGGTTGTACTTTCTGAAGACCAAAGATCAGGTGTTTAGGAAGTTCAAAGGAATGGAAGACCATGGTTGAGAAAAAGGACTGGAAAACAGGTCAAGAATCTGAGGATTAACAAAGGATTGGAGTTCTACAATGTTCCATTTCACAATTTCTGAAAGGCATAAGGTATAGTGAGGCACCACATTGTACGGAACACACCACAACAAAATGGAGTGGTAGAACGGATGAACCAAACACTCATGCAACATGCAAGGTGGAGGCAAATATTTGCTAACTTATCTAAGCAATTATAGGCAGAAGTACACAACATTGCTTGCTATTTGGTGAACAGATCACCATCAACTGCAATAGACTTGAAGACTCCTTAAGATGTATGGTCTGGGAAACCCTATGACTATTCTAGTTTACGTATATTTGGATGCCCCATATATGCTCATATGAATGATGGTATACTTGAGCCAAGGGCAATGAAGTGCATATTTCTAGGATATGTGACATGAGTAAAAGGTTATCAACTATGGTGTACAGATGAAGGAAATGATGGGGAATCTAGGTTACAAGTACAATGTCATAAGCATAAACCAATCAAAACAATTCAATTGCTTAGGGCACATGTAACCTAGTTTGATCTATGGGGTCTAGGGATTAATAGGTTAGACAGGGATTAATCGGGGACCATTAATTATTAAAAAAATAATTCAAAATTTTATAAATCTAACTTTAATACTAAGAATATAAGTAAATAAGCATAAAAGTTTAATAATAATTAATAATTTTAACAATCACAACCATTTATCATCCAAAATAAGCATAAAAGTTTAATAATAAGTTTAACAAGCACAGAAAATCATCATCCAATAAGTCCATAAAAGTTTAATAATAAGTTTAACAAGCAACAATTTTCTTCTAATCTTCTCCACATACTTCCATTATTTGAACCCCATCCGACTCATATTCGTCTTGTTCTAACACTTGCTCCTCACTCTTGGACTCAAAATTTTCAACGAAAAGTTCCCTCGTTTTTTGACTTTCTCGGGGTGCTTGACTAACAGCGGTTGCAAGAGCTTCATCAACCGTTTTGGGGTCTACTTCATCTACATCACAATCATCGCAATCAACAATCCATTCTTGAGCGGAGAGAGAGAATGATTTAATAATAGCACTTCCATGTTTCTATATTTTCTCTTTTTGTTTTTTTCCATTAAATTAGCATTGAATAGAACATAAACAAGATTGTTCAATTTGCTTGCCTCCAATCTATTTCGTTTCTTTGTATGTACCTACAAATTTAAACACAACAAAGAGTTTAAACATACTTGATATTTAAATTTTATAAAATATAAATTTAATGTTTTAGATTACTAACCCCTTCATGCGTGCTCCAATTCCTTTCACAACCCGATGAACTACTAGTTAAAGAAAGAATCATCATCGTAATCTTTGTCAAACGAGGAGTTGTGCCACCAAATAGTCCCCACCAATTAGCTACGATTTTGAAACAAAAACACATTATTAATCGATAAATATCAAAATTTTATAAAATAGATAAATAGATAACTAAAAGCAAAACGAATTACCCGGATCAAATTCGGCATCATTCACCTTACAATGTTTAACTGCAATATCGGAAACAAATCTATCATATTTTTTCTTGTGCTTTGGAAAATCAATAGTTGTGACTTGCCTTTGCATCTCTAAACCTCCAAGAAATAATGTATCAAAAAAAAATCAAGAATCGCACCCATTACATCGGGATCAAATTGGAGTTGTGCATCAATATAATGACAATATGGATTCAAAAGATAAGATGTTAAATGTAACGTTGAATCTAGCCAACCTTTCATCTTTGTGTTTATGATATCTATAATAGGCTTGTAGTGTTTCTCGTTACCACCCAAAGATTTGATAATTTCTTCTTTTGCAACTTTAATCTCCCCGTAAACAAAACCCATTGTGGGCTTCCAATGTGCATCAACCATTCGAAAGACTTTCACCAAAGGGGAGAATAATTATAAACATTGTGTTACACCAGACCAAAACTAGACACTTGTCACCGTTTTATACGAGGCAATCCCTTTAGGATTATCGAAAAATTTACATTCCTCATATTCGTTGCTAGAGAACATATGTCTTAGTTGCTCCTTTTTTCGGACAAACTTTGTAAATTAGAAAGGCAGAAGCAAATCTCGTGACTCCCGTTCGGATAATTTCCTTTTTGTTGGTGTAACTTTTCATCATCGCCAAGGTTTTGTGGTGAGCGTAAATGAATATGGTTAGTTTCTTTTCTTGATCTAGGATTTTCTTAAACCTTGGGAGTGCTCCGATACCTTGAAAAATAAACATGATTAAATAACAAATTATAGTATATAATCAAACATTTTTATACTAAATAAAGCAATAAACAAATACAATAAATAAATAAAATAATATAAATACCTTCAAACATAAGGTTAATGGTATGTGTCGCACATGATGTCCAAAAAATAGATGGTCTTTTCTCTTTTAGCAACTTCGTCGCCCCCATGTTATTTGTGACATTATCGGTCACAACTTGAACAACATTCTCGGGACCAACTTGTTGAATACAAGATTCCACATACTCATATATGTGTTGGCTTGTATATGCTTCACTGGAACGTTCTTTTGAAGATAAAAAATGGTACCCATCTTCGAATTAACACATAAATTCATAATGCTTCTCCTTTTTCGATTGGACCAAGCATCTGTCATAATCGAGCATCCATCCTCTTTCCATTCTTGTTCTTTTTTTTTCTCGACAATTTTTTTGTTCTTTCAACTTCAAGCTTTAGAAGTGGGCCACTCAAAGCATATCTAGTAGGGCATGGAAGCCCTATTCCACATTAGCCAATAACCTCCAACATCATTTTGAAGCTATCCCTTTCAAAGGCATGAAAAGGAATTGCACTCTCATATGCCCACCTACTAATAAATTTATGGACCGCTAATATTCTTTCTTTCCGGACAATATTTTTAAGATCAACATTTTTGCCCTTTCCCGCCTCGACAACTTTTTCGGGGTTTTTTATGTTTGCGAAGTTATCCATGGGCCTATAACATTTGGTGCCTTCGACCCCAAATAATTTTCTACTTCATCCACGCTATCATGTAATTCTTTTCTTACCTCTACCCTTAAGTCTTCAATATGCACTTTTTTAGCTTTCTTTTTCAACTTCTGTGACATCCCCAAATTCACGGTCATTTTAAAATTTTAATTTATGTTTATTTAAAAATAAGAGTATCCATTTTAAAAAATAATATTGTGGAATTTGTTCCCAGAAAAAATGATAAACATATTATCAAAGCATTTCCGAATAAATGTATTTCGTTTATATTAAAACATTGGGATGTCGTCGTCAATACAGAAACATAAGCATAAGCAGACCTTACATTCATTTACACTAATGATTTATGTATCCTTTAATCTATCAGTGTAATGTATCTTCGTATCGACTTCTATGATACAAATAAACTGAGTGGGTCAGGTTGGGAAACCTAGTGAGTGCATAGGGTTTTCAACCCACAATAATATAATAATTATGTTTAATCATCAAACAATTAACCCAACTTCCCATCCCCATTATCTTCTCTATTCTTAAGGATCTACCCTAAGAATCATCTATTCTCCATTCATTTATTCCTAAGGATTGTCCTAAGGAATAAGCACGAATTCCATCGCTGTCAGGGTTTATCCAACAGGCACTAAGTCCATAGATGCCGATGTTATCTATTAGGCACTAAGTCTATATCTGTCAATATTCATCTATAGGGCACTAAATCCATAGTTGCCAACATTCATTTGTAAGGCACTAAGTCCATAGTTGTCAGGGTTTTTAGAGTACATCATGTGAACACATCGTTCACAAACACCTACAGGTTGCAAGACTGCTACCGTTCCACTGAACTGTCTAGAATAGTCTGTGGTTGTCATCTATAATATACTAGATGGCTGGATCATCGATAAATTCAAGGATTCTCATCATCTTTCACCTCTCATCATCTATTTCATCTTTCATCATCCATATCATATTTCATCTACCAATATTTACCCAATATATTTATAGGTATAAAAATACATATACAGTTTAAATCATGTAAAACATGTATAAATCGTTCATCTAGCATATATATCAGGAACTTAAATAATAAGCACATATAGCATGTATTAATATTAAATACTTCTAGCAATTGACTTTTCCTTTAACGTAACCGAGTATCATTATCACTAAGTCTTAGTTTATTATTTATTATGACTAATTATTAGTGTAGATTGATCCTTAACTCAAAGTCTACTTCAAGCTCTATCAATTAAGGAACAACCAAGTAGGATCATATTGGAGGTAGGGTCTGTTTGGAATACAAAGTATACTGTTTGGAAATCCCACTTTAATCACCTCACTTAATCCAGCCTAGACATCTTCCCTGTAAGTAGATCAATAAGTATAACGACTTGGAATCACTGATAAATCTTTTTTATAGGTTCATAATAAAGACTTATGAATGTAAATATAAGTTACACCGAAAACAGAATAGTGTAACTTAACTTATAGGGCTTTTAACGAAAATCGAGAAATTGCACGGGCAGAACTCCGACTCTAAAAACTTCTTTTCATCGGCTTTTTGATGACTCGGAGCTTCTCTATCGCACCCTAAAACTAGGATATATCGAACAAGAAAGAAATAATAATTCTAGAGAGAGCTTAGAGTAATTGAGTAAAGAAATTTGAAGAATTCTAGCTTGATCTATAGGGGTCTGATCATAGAGTAAAAACTAAGTTTTGTCCGTATCTTCCGCGTACAAGCTCCATTTTCTATGTTCTTTATATCCACGTGTAGGTATTTCTGAGTACTACAACCTTCATTTAGACTCTGTCGGCTAATTCTCATTTTATCTCAGATTTACAAATCTGTATCGAATTTATCGCGCTCGAAGAATAGGGACTAAGTTTCGTCCATATATTTAACATACAAGATCTATTCTCGACGTTCTTTATATCCATGTGTTGGTATTTACGAGTGCTACAACTTTCATTTAGACTCCATTGGCTAATTTTCATTCTATCTCAGATTTACTAATATGTATCGAATTCGCCGCACTCGAAGAGTAGGGACCAAGTTTCGTCCATATCTTTCGCATACGAGCACCATTCTTGAATTTCTTTTTATCTTTGAGCTCCTATTCACGAGATCTTCAATTCTCATTTAGGTTGTGTCGGCTAATAACTGATCGATCTAAAATTTGATTTCTGAGTTGTGTACAGCTACGCTGAATCTTAGAAAAATTATAACTTCCTCTAACGAAGCCAAATTTGGACGTTTTCTCTATGCACACTCTCGGTTTAACGTAAAATAAGACTTTCTTTTAGATTGATAAGGCTAAAAAGTATTTAGTCAAAAATTCACTTTTTACGTTACGTAGAGTCATGCTGGTTTTGTCGCAATGACTTCGACGAGTCATAACTTATTCGTTATAAGTCGGATTTCAGTATTCATTATATGTACGGAACCCTTGTGACATATACTATACTTTGGTTAATATTATTTATTCTAAATAATCTTCTATCAAAAAGTCATTTTTAACGCTCATTGTCTCTAAATTGACTAGCTCGAATCTGCGGACGTTACAATTATCTCCCCTTATGATGATTACGTCCTAAAATCATCAACAAAACAAGTCATGTATAATGACTCCACATGCTATATTTTTATCATAGCTAATAACCGTAACTCTTATGTTCTTTCAAATGAGTATCTAACTCTTGGACTTCTTGACTGTTGGCGGTGCTCAATCATGCACTCGCTCTTCATACTATGTTAGACTTTCAATTGTAACCTTCGATTTACAATCTTGATCCTTATTAGAGACTCGTGCTCCTTCGTAAATAGACTTGTCACACCCCCGAACCGAGTAAACGGCGTAAACGTCCGGGGGCGGATGACGTCATGTACAATATCACAACAATTGCATAATAGAGTTCAAAGTATTACAAACATTGTATTGATAATTTAATATTTACATTGTATTTGAATCATTGTTTGACTCCAAAAGCATACGAAAAAATATAATACATAACAATACTAAGCTCCGTCTTCACCAAAACATGTGTGGGTACCTGTCTATTGATTCCCTGAGAATACAAGCGGTTTTCAAAAGTGAGTGTCAACAATTAAGTTAGTGAGTTCATAAGTATTTTGTATGAGAAATAAGTGTCTTTGTTCCTTGAATTTGATAGTATGTTCTTCCAGAAAATCCAATATTTACTTTGTATATGTAATGTAGTCTTAAATGTTCCAAGACTAAAATGTATAAGTATTATTTTGAATGCATGTTTCCAGAAATTTAAACTGTATTGTACATGAAAATAATGTATTGTAATCGTATCTATGTAAAACCCTTTCTATGTTTTTTGAAATGTAACTGTATTAACTGGGAAATAATGTAATGTAGTTTTAAATAAATAAAACCATTTAAAGAAGTGTATGTATTCGTAAACCAAACGTATTGTTAATACCAATTTGAGAGTTATTATAACCATACTTAGAGACTGTTGGCCTGTTACGATGTTCTTCAGGTGTCGGAATGTTACGACATTTTTCACCCCAGACATTCCGGTCTAGCTGTTGCAAGCAGCTTAGGTGTGAGATTGTCAGTCCCGTATAGATCTATACACAATTATCACACTCTCCCTCTAGGAGACTCTGGTTATAATAACAGACTTTTTTTGGTACTTAGTTAAGTACTTGAAGATAATGTCTCATAAAGCTATATTAATGGTTTACATGTAGTGTAATGAAATTCCTTTTTCTTGTAATGTTTGTATGTAAATGTTTACATAGTATGAAAATAATTACTCTTTTAAATAATTATGTTTATGTGCCCCAACCGGGTAAAATAGTGTGTATGTTCCATAAACAGTACCTATTATAGTTTATATAAATGCTTCGTTGAAGTGGTGAACCCTTTGTATGTTATTATCAAATTTGTCATGATAATAAGTTGGAATAAAATAATTATACATGTTCGTTTATATAATTATACCCTTTTTGCTCGACATGCTACAAAAGGGTTAAAGTTTTATTATATCCAAATGTATATTTATATTTCATAAAAATATAAATGTAACGGTTTGTATATTAACACAACTTGTCTTGTGTTTTACTTATAACCCCCCCCCCCCCCCCCACCTAAAACATATAAAAATCGTGAAAACTGTAGGGGTATGAACTCACATCGGGTGTGTTCTTAGCTGGATAACAGTGTAAGTAGCGATGTTCTTCGCGTTAGAACACGTAAATATAGTTGTATCCTAATTTGGATTATCACATAATACCATGTATAAATTAGATAACTATTAATAAAGTGTTATATTAACACTATATGATATAAGTAGACTTACCAAATTAATTCCTAAGAATTAATTGAAAGGTTTGTTCTTCCTGGGTAAGCTTGAATGTTCTTCGGTATGTTTGAAGATATGAAGATATTCTGGGCAAAACTTTGAAGATTTGGAGATGTATATAAGGGTTTTGAGAGAAAAAGTAACGAAATTTTGAAGTGGAAAAGGGATTTTGAACCTTGATTTCGGTATGTGTGTGTGTGTGTGTGTATATATATATATATATATATATGTATATATATATATATGGTAAAAATTGATGTGATAGATGCATAGGGAAGTGTATTTTATCACCTAGAATGGTGTGCCACCGTTAAAAGTTTGTGATCTCGGCTTATCCTCCAAACCGATATCACCTTGTTTTCGGTCAAGGTTCCCACCGAGAACCTCAAGGACTTTGGTCTAGTGGGTTCTCGGTCTAGGGGTTTTCGGTCAAGATGGATCTCGGCCGAGGATTGTTTTCAGCCAAGGAGATTTCGGTCACATTACTTTCACAAAATATGATTTTGGTTTTGGTGCTATTGATTCCTAAACCGAAAACACATAAAGTAATGTAAATTTTCATTATTAAATTTAAACTATTTAATTACTATTGATGTAATTGACTTGTGGTTGAATTTCTTTGACTTTTGGTTGGACTTGTTTGACTTTTATTAATCCAAAATAACCGGTTGTTACATTATCCCCTTGTTAGAGGGAATTTCGTCTCGAAATTATTTCTAAAGTGATACTCATGAACTAGGGAAAAGATGTGGGTACTTTTTTTTATCTGATCTTCCTATTCCCAAGTGAATTCAGGTCCCTGCTTGGCATTCCAACGGACCTTCACTATTGGTGTACGGCTTTGTTTCGTTCTCTTGATTTCCCTGTCCATGATTTCCACAGGTTCCTCTACGAAGTGTAGACTCTCGTTTATCTCGATTTCATCGAGTGGGATTACAAGAGTTTCGTCGAATAGACACTTCTTTAGATTGGATACGTGAAAAGTGGGATGTATGTTACTGAGTTCATGCGTTAGTTTGAGTTTGTAAACCACCGGACCGATTCTAGCAAGAATCCCGAATGGCCCGATGTACCTTGGATTTAGTTTTCCACATTTTCCAAAACGTATCATTCCTTTCCAAGGTGCGACCTTTAACAAGACGCGGTCACCAACTTGAAACTCCAAGGGCCTTCGTCGTTTGTTCGCATAAATCTTTTGTTGGTCCCTAGATGCTTTTCGTCGTTCCTGAATTTGGACGATCTTCTCTGTAGTTTCTCGTATGATCTCAAGACCGATGAGAGTGCTGTTAGGAACTTGTTTCCTTGCTAGTTGCGTATCACCCACTTCAGCCAAACACAAAGGGATCTGCACTTACGGACATAGAGGGCTTCAAATGGAGCAATTTTGATGCTAGTGTGATACTTGTTATTGTACGAGAATTCGCCGAGTGGTAAATGAGTATCCCAAGCTTTACCAAAATCTTTCACACAATCTCTCAACATGTCTTCCAGCGTCTAAATGGTTCTCTCGTTTTGCCCATTAGTCTAGGGATGGTACGGTTTACTCATGTCAAGTTTGGTTCCCAAGGACTTTTGCAGTGATTGCCAAAACTGTGAGGTAAATCTACTATCTCTATCGAAAATAATGGATATTGGCACACCATGCAACCGTACTATCTCTTTAATGTACGTCCTGGTTAACTTCTCCATCTTGTTAGTTTCTTTTATTGGCAGGAAGTGTGCGGATTTGGTTAATCTATTAAAGATTACCCAAATGATGTCATGACCACCCTTTGTCTTGGGAAACTTGGTTATGAAATCCATAGTTATCCGCTCCCACTTCCACTCGGGTATTTCTAGTTGTTGTAATAAACCCAAAGGCTTCTGGTAGTCTACCTTGACCTTGGCGCAAGTCAGACACTTGCCCACATAGGTAGCAATTTTTTCTTTCATATTTGGCCACCTATAGCGTTTCTTGAGGTCCAGGTACATCTTGTCTGAATCGGGATGAATGGAGTATCTAGTCTTGTGTGCTTCGTTCATGACAACATCTCTGTACCCACTGAACTTCGGTGTCCAGATTCAATTCATGAGGTAATGAACTCCGTCACTCTTAACTTCTAGGTTTTTATCCATTCCTCTTAAGGCTTCACCTGTCACATTCTTGGGTATCAAGGCTTCCAGTTGAGCCTCTTTGATCTGCGTAGACGGGTGTGAATGGATAGTCATGGTTAATGACTTTACTCAAGGCGGTCCGAGTACTTTTTTCAACTAAGGGCATCTGCAACTACATTAGCTTTGCATGGATGATAGCGAATCTTGCATTCGTAATCATTGAGTAGTTCTACCCATCGTCGTTGCCTCATGTCGGGTTCTTTTTTTATCGAAGATGTGTTGGAGGCTCTTATGATCCGTGAAGACTGTGCACTTCGTACCATAAAGGTAATGCCTCCAGATCTTTAGAGCAAATAATACCGATCCCAATTCAAGGTTGTGCATGGTATAGCTGACCTCGTGGTTCTTAATCTGTCTTGAATCATAAGAAATGACCTTTCCTCGTTGCATAAGAACGCAGGCTAGCCCTTGCTTGGACGTGTCACAGTAAACTACAAAGTCTTTCGTCCCTTCTAGGAAGGACAAGATCGGGGCGCTGCATAGGGCTCGCTTTAGTGTTTGGAAAGCAGTTTCTTGTTTCTCTTCCCAGTTGAAGGTTACACTCTTCTAAGTCAAAGTGGTAAGTGGTTTTTGAATCTTGGAGAAATTTTGAATGAATCTCCTGTAGTAGCCAGCAAGGCCTAAGAATTGGTGAATTTCTGTTGGAGTTCTTGGGGTTGTCCAGTTTTTACTTGCTTTGATTTTGGAGGGGTCCACTTGTATCCCTTCCTCGCTAACCATGTGACCAAGTAAGTCCACCTTTTAAATCCAAAATTCGCATTTTGAGAACTTCGCATACAACTTCTCTGCCATTAATTTTTCCAGGACTTGTCGTAGGTGGTGACTGTGTTCTTCCTTACTTCGGGAGTAGACTAGTATGCCGTCGATGAAAGTAATTACGAATTTGTCTAGGTAAGGTCAGCATACACGGTTCATCAGGTCCATGAACACCATAGGTGCATTTGTTAATCCGAAGGGCATTACTACGAATTCATAGTGACCGTAGCTAGTTCTGAATGCGGTCTTAGGAATATCGTCCTCATGGACTCGTATCTGGTGGTATCCGAATCTTAGGTCGATCTTCAAGAAGAAACTTGCTCCTTTTAATTGGTCGAAGAAGTCATCGATTCGAGGTAAAGGATATCGACTTTTGATGGTGAGTTTATTTAGTTCCCGATAGTCTATGCACATGCGGAATGATTTATCCTTCTTCTTCACGAACAAGACCGGTGCTCCCCAAGGCGAGAAGCTCAGTCTGATGAATCCTTTGCTTAGCATTTCACTTAGTTGATTGGATAGTTCCTTCATTTTTTTCGGTGCTAAACGGTAGGGGGATTTGGCTACGGGGGTAGCTCTGGGAATCGCTGATTCTGAACTCGACTTGGCGTTCGGGTGGGACTCCTGGGAGATCTTCGGGAAATATGTCGGGGAAGTAACAAACTTCGGGGATATTCTTGATGTCTTTCACTTCCTGTTTCTTATCCACCACGTGATCTAATAAGGCGTAGTATTCTTTGTGAAGATACTTTTGAGCCTTGACGCAAGAAATGATTTGAAGGTTTGTGTCGGGTTTGTCGCCATAAATGACGAGGGTTTCGCTACTTGGAATATTAAGGTGAATGGCTTTTTCGTTACATAGGATATCGGCATGATGATAACTTAACCAATCTATGCCAATGACGACGTCGAAACTTTTTATTATGACCAGCATCAGGTCGATTTGGAAAGAGTAGTTGTTTAGAGTGAAGGTACATCCTATGTATATATCATTAGTGCTCTCTACCTTTCCATTCGCCATTTCTACGGTGAATGTGTCTTTTGGTGATTGGGGATTTTGTTTAAGTAAGTATTTAAATTTATGACTCACGAAACGTTTCTCCGCACCACTATCGAAAAGTATGCATGCATATGAATTGTTGAGGAGAAACGTACTGATAACCACAGTAGGATCATTCACGGCCTCCTCATGCCCTGTTATTAGAACTCTGCCCACACCTCCATCATTCCTTGCTTTTGGGCAGTCCCTCTTGAAATTCCATGTTTCACCACATCCGTAGTAAGCCTGGCTCACTCCAATTTTAGTGGTTTGAGTGGTTTGTTGTGCTGGAGTCCTATAGAAACGGGTTGTATGCCCCTTCCTGTTGCAATTTTTGCAGTACATTTCTCGACATGCCCCGGTGTGATAGAAATTATATTGGTTACACTTTGGGAGGGTTCCCGCATATGGTTTGGCGGGTGATGGAGCGGTAGGAACAGTAGCAGCGTGAATTGCATTTGTTGCTTCTTTGTGGGCTATTGTGACGACTGACCCTTCCTTTCGTTCCAAAATTTCTTTTTGTTTCCACTTTCTTTGGGTTGCTCGGGAATGGCTGTCATGAAGCCCTAGCGGACTCCATGATCCACCAGTGTTAGTGCCATGCGTTTTGCACTGTCAAAATTAAGTGGGTTTGCAGCTATCACGTTTCCTTAGATCTGGGAAGATAGTCCCCAAATGTACCGTTCCACTTTCTTACTTTCCGGGGTGACCATCCCGAGACATAAAACAGCTAGGTCACTAAATATGGCAGTATAGGCAGCGATGTCGGAGTCCTTCATCGTCAGACCCCAAAGTTCTTGTTCCCCTCGGGCAGTATTCTGCTAGCATCAGAATTTTTAAGTCGTCCCAGCTCATGGCGTTGGCTACTGGGAGAGTCAACGATTTGACATAACTGTTCCACCAAGAAAGGGCTCTATCCATGAATGTACATCCTACAAATTTCACCTTGCTAGCTTTAGGGCATGCGCAAATTTCGAACACCGATTCTGTCTTTTCGAACCAACATGTTAGAGTAATGACACTTCCGGTATGACAACCCGTTATTTTCTTTTAATAAAACTCTAAACTACAAGTGTGTTTATTTAAGTTATATACAAATACATGTGGAAAATCATGGTGAAGTTGTTGGATAAGGTGTCTAAGTCCATAACTATATTTAGTATGTACTTTACCCGGTTTGGCATGGTCCTTTTGGGTTGCATGGCATCATGATAACTGGACAGACAAAATGAGAAAAAGGACACTTATGGTTTGTTAATATATTATAAGTTCTAATATATTATGTAATTAGTATTGATCAGGAATTAATTTGGAATTAATTTTGTGATCAAAAAGAGACTAGTTAAATATATGGGGATTCATTTGTAAATCATTCATTCTTATGTAGTGGGCTTATAGTTCATGATTCACTAGATTGGGATAGGACCCATTAGGTGCTCCATGGATGCTCCATGGAGGTTAAAACCAATGGATCATGGAAGAAATGAAAAGTCATACACATTAGGGTTTACATGGTGTAACCTTACATGTGGCACACTATATAAAGAGCCCCATGGCAAGCCAAATCGGCACTAAGACTAAAAGGGTGAGGGCTAGCCGATTTTGTGATCAAGTGTTCTTCTCTCAAGTTATTCCAAGATTTGTGGTGTTGTGTGAAACATTTGAGGCATCACGTTTGGGGTGCTAGGCTCACAAGGTTTTAAGGAATCCAAGCTACAAGAAAGGTATGTCATTCCAGTAGTGTTTCATGTACACCATAGGAGTCTTAGATTGCTAAAAACTCATCAGTGGTATCAGAGCCTAGGCTTGCTTTCTTGATATTTGATGCAAAATACTTGAAAAAAAATTGATTTTTCTGCCCACTGTTCAGTGAACTCGCCGAGTCCATAGGGGACTCGACGAGTCCAAGCGAATTTGCATCCTACTCGTCGAGTAGGTTCTTGCACTCGGCGAGTAGGACTCTTAGGGTTTCCAGGGTAAACCCTAATTCCTTGCTTAGGCTCCAAGCATCCCATGGACATCCCTTCTGGAAGGCCTTAGACGATTTCTATAGGGCCTCCCTATAGAAATTCGTCCACCCCATTCCAAGGGAGTCCAGCAGCCCAGTTTGCAACTATCAGTGATTTGCAAAACTAGTCCTCGTACTTTTAATTAGTTCCTTTAATCCCAAAATTAATACCAAATTAATTTCTGATTAAATATTAATTAAATAATATGATTTCTATTTAATTTATTATATTTTAATATACTAACAAATCATTAAATAACCTCTCTCTCTAAAAGTCATCCTGTCAAGTTGCTATGGTGAAGGCAACCCAAAAGGACCATGCTACTTTCAAATCAAGTACATACCAATTATAGTTATGGGCTTAGACACCTAATACAATAGTCTCCCACTTGGATAAGACTAATAACTATAACTGCAAGTATGACTTCAGAATCTGATTAGCAATCATAGCTTTCAAAAACCATTGTCGAACTCTGACCTAGTCAATGACGCATCCTTTAGATAAGGGATCATATAATCCTCCGTTGTGCAAGATATCGTGTGGACAATGACATGGAACAGATTCATTCTCAATGTCCAACAGTTTTTTCCCGATTTTTGATTTGTTTAACAACGAACTTAATTGAACACATCAATTTAGTCCTGACCGGGCCCGGCACATAAGTCAACACAAAATCATCGAGGGGCCCAAGATATCGCTTTTCCTATTAAGGAAAAAGGAACAAATAAACTTTGACTTATATGCTTGTACTATTTACTCAGCAAATCATACACAACAACACGTTTTATAACATCAAGTTACTGATGTGTTTACGCATTATCAATATACAACCAACTCGTAAACAACAACTCATATATCTCGGTTTAAAGATTATACGATATTATTGTCTCACAATTAATCGTGTTAAATTCCATGAAGTAATTCAAATAAGTACGGGTTTAATCCAATACTCAAATCCTATTTCAGGAGTACTCATGAATGTTACAGCAAACCTTTGTTATGTCTAATCAGTTAGAAAATTTACAAGCCAATTCATAACATTCTTCATTCATTACTTACTTCCAAAGTATGATCGATTGTGGATAATTTGAACAATACAATTTTTCAGGAAGTAAAACATGCAAAAGAGAAAAAATAGTAAATTGTTGACACAAGATAGTAAACTTTACTCATCAATAAATCTTCCATTACTTAATTATCAAATGTCAATTACATTTATCTATTACAAGTTTCTAAAATATCTATCTAATGACTAAAAATAATACTGTCCTTCAGACCAATGCTCCTCATATGTTGAACGTGCTTGATCCTACTCAGACACTTTGTGAGAAGATCTACCGGATTCTCTTCTGACGATACCCTCTTTACAACGAGGATTCCTTCTTCTACCCGATGTCTGAGGAAGTGGTATTTTTTATCGATATGTCTGGATCTGCTATGATCCCTTGGTTCCTTGGTTAAAGCAACTTCTCCATCATCATCACAGAAAATCTCCATGGGATCCTTTATGGTTGGCACAACTCTAAGGTCTACAACGAAGTTCTTCAACCATATAGCCTCCTTCGATGCCTCACTCGCAGCTATGTATTCTGATTTACACGTTGAATCAGCCACGGTCTCTTGCTTGGAACTCTTCCAATTCACTGCTCCTCCATTCAGGGTAAACACCTAGCCCGACTGAGGGCGGACGTTATCTCTGTCGGTATGAAATCTAGCGTCACTATACTCTGTCACTCTCAAGTCATCGCTTCCACCATGTATAAGGACCCAGTCCTTAGTCCTTCGTAGATACTTAAGAATGTTCTTAACTGCTATCCATTGAGCTATACCTGGGTTCCCTTGATATCAAATTACCTTTCTCAACACAAAAGCCACATCAGGGCGAGTACATGTCATATCATACATGATCGAGCCAATGACGGAAGCATATGGCACTCGACTCATTTCCACTATTTCTACATCGGTACTCGGACTCTGAGTCTTACTCAGTTTGGTATTGCTTTGGATAAGTAACTTCCCTTTCTGGGAATTCTCCATGCTAAAACACTTTAGCACCTTTTTCAAGTAAGTACTATGACTAAGTCTAATTAGTCTTTTACTCCTATTTCTCAAGATCCTTATCCCCAAAATATAAGCAGCTTCCCCTAGATCCTTCAAATTGAAACATTTCCTAAGTCAGGACTTAACCTCCTACAAGGTTGGAACGTCGTTTCCTATGAGCAGTATGTCATCGACATATAGTACTAGAAAGCTAACCATACTCCCACTAGCTTTGACATATACACATGACTCATCCTCACTCCTAGAGAAACCAAAGTCTTTGACTTTCTCATCGAATGAAAGACTCCATCTACAAGATGCTTGCTTTAATCCATAAATGGACTTCTCAAGCTTGCACACTCTATTGTGGTACTTAGCATCCACAAAACCTTCTGGCTGACACATGTAAACATCTTCAGCTAGCTTCCTATTAAGGAAAGTGGTTTTGACATCCATCTACCATATTTCATAATCATGAAACGTAGCGATGGATAACATAGCCATAATAGACTTGATCTTGGCCAGTGGTGAGATGGTCTCATCATAGTCAACCCTCGGGGTTTGAGTAAAGCCCTTCGCAACCAGCCGTGCCTTGAATGTGTGCACCTTTCCATCCATGTCGGTCTTCTTCTTGAAGATAAGTTTGCACCCAACTGTATTTCGACCTGGTACGTTGTCAACCGAGTTCCAAACTTAATTGTCATACATGAACTGGATCTCGTTGTCCATTGCCTCTTTCCATTTGGCAGACTCTGGGACCGCCATGGCTTCCTTGTAGCTAAAAGGCTCATTCAAATTTACCAGTGTACTATCACTGATAAACGTATCATAATCCATAGTAATATGAAAACCATAAAACTCCAGTGTCATTCTAACTCGAGTGTAATGTCTAAGAGGTAATGACTCATCAATGGGTTCAACAGGAATCTCTTCCTCGGGTTGAGCACTAGCGTTAGAGGTTCCTTCATTGCTTGATTTTTGAATCTCTTCAAGATCAATTGCCCTCCCACTGTGCTCTTGGCATATGAGTTCCCTCTCGCGGAAAACTCCTCTCCTTGCTACAAAGACCACGTTATCACTAGGTCTGTAGAAAAGATATCCAAAGGATTTATGTGGGTAGTCGATGAAAATACACCACTCACTTCTAGGTTTAAGCTTTTCGTGAGTCTCTCATGTTACGAAAGCTTCAAAAACCCAAACCTTGTTATGTGCTAACAAGGGAACCTTCCATGTCCACATCTTGTGAGGTGTTTTGGCAACCTTCTTAGTTGGGACTAGATTAAGGATATGGGCGGCAGTCTCTAAGGCATACCCCCAAAATGAGATTGGCAGCGAAGCTCGACTCATCATGGAACAAACCATGTCCAACAATGTTCGATTACGCCTCTCAGCCACACCATTAAGTTGTGGTGTCCTAGGAGGCGTTAATTGTGAAACAATTCCACATTCCTTAAGATAGTTGTGGAACTCGATACTAAGATACTCACCACCCCTATCAGATTTGAGCGTCTTTATCTTCCTGCCCAATTGATTCTCCACTTCTTGCTTAAACTCTTTGAACTTTTCAATGGTTTCCGACTTATGCTTGATTAAGTAGATATATCCATATCTGCTATAATCATCAGTAAAAGTCACAAAGAAGTGGTTTGCATCCCGTGTGGTGGATCTGAAGGAGCCACACACATTTGTGTGTATGAGATCCAATAGTCCCTCACCTCTTTCACAAGTATCAGTGAAAGGTGATTTAGTCATCTTTCCAAGCAAACAAGACTTGCATGTGTCATCTGAATTTAGGTCAAATGACTCCAACACTCCATCCTTTTGGAGTTGGGTTATGCGCTTCTTGTTGACATGTCCAAGATGACTATGCCACAAGCATGCCTTGTCTATACCAATAGACGAATCAATATACAACATGTTATTTCCTAAGTTATCTATAACCATCACAATTTCATATACACCATTACAAGGAAATCCTTCAAAATAAAATAAAACATTATAATAAGCATTAATAGAACCAATTTCATTATTAAACGAAAATATAAAGCTTTGTCTGTACAATCCATGAAAGGAAATAATATTCCTCGTCATCTCTGACGAGTAGCAACAATCATTCAAATCTAACCCTAACCCATTATTAAGCACTAAAGTGTAAACTCCGATCTTGGTTACAGGAGATGACTTCCTATTTCCCATTATCAGGTTCATCTTCCCATGCTCCACGTGCCTACTTCTTCTATGCCCCTCCAAATCAGAACAAATGTGAAAACCACATCCTATATAAATACCTGCGAAGGTGGGATTTATCATCCCATCCTTGATGTCCTGTAACTATTTCGGGCAGCTTCTCTTCCAATGCCCCTTATCATGGTAGTAGAAGCACGTTGCTTCTTTAGGATCAGAGGAGGGAGGAGCAGAACCGGTTTTAGCTTTGGTTCCACTAGAAGAAGATCCATCATGAGACTTTCCCTTCCAGTTCTTTGAGGGAGCTTTCCTCTTTTTTCCGTTTCCATGTCTAATTGTCAGGATTGGGGTAGCATTAGGAGTAGGAGTGAATTCGACACTTTTCCCCTTTAATCCACTTTCAACAGTTCTTAGCATGCCTCGAAGTTTGCTCAATGTGACTTCCTTATCATTCATATGATAAGTCATCTTGAACTGATCATAACAATGAGGCAAAGAGTGTAGGACTATGTCAATAGCCAACTGTTCATCAAAGTTCACTTTCAACTTCAAGATATGATCCACATATCTCTGTATGCATTGCAGGTGGCTCGTGATGGACTCTCCATCCCTCATCTTAGCGGTGATGAATGAGGTGACTATTTCATACCTCTATTGACGTGCTCTTTCATGGTACTTTTCCATCAAGTCCTTGCACATCTCATAAGGACAATAGTCCGCGTAGAACCGTTAAAGCTCAAGAGTCATGGTGGCTACCAAAATACAGGACACCTTAGTAGCATCCTTGTAGTGAGCCCTATACTCAGCTATTTCTTCAGGAGTAGCTTTGGACTCATCAATCTCATTCAACGGTTTTTCGAGGACATACTCTTTGTCCTCGTAGCGCAAGGCCATTCGAATGTTCTAAATCCAATCATTGAAATTGGAACCATCGAAAGTGATCATCGCACAAAAGTTCAAGAGCGAGAAGGAGTTGTTGGAGGAACCGGAAACGTTGTTTGAGGTAGACATCTGCAAAAGAATAAGGACAAAGTTTTGATTAGATAAGGAATCCTTAATATAACACCCAAAATGAAATATTAAGGCTAGGACCCAACACAATAATTCACAATTCGGAAGAGGGATGCCGTAATCCAATTGTATGTTATTTGAAGGTAGGTAAATGACGATTTACCAATTCCACCACGAAAAATGACATTAAAAGATTTAGGTTTTAAAAGAAATGAAATTCTAGATTCTTTGAGATTCATTGAACTATTCAAAGACATGTTTAATCTCGATTATGCCCTTCAAGTTTGTGACTGGGATACTGAGGATCACAAACAAGGTGTGAATAACCATAAAAATTAGCTTGGTACTTTTGATGTCATTTACCATCTAATCAATGTGCTGGTTAACCACACACGCTCCATTGATCTATGATAATTTACGAGCTACCCATTGTCACCGTTGTTAGTCCAAGTTAGTGTGTCGGTTAACCATACACGCTCCACTAACGACTTGACAAGGTGCAACATGCAATTTCAAGGATTAGCATCAAATTCACATTTTCCTAAAGTAACTAAGATTGGGAATTTATAAAAATATTTAGTTACTTTATATTTATCATTATACTTATTAATGAGAGAATTAATGTCATATCCTTCCCGTTCAGATAACGACCCTCCACCAATCAAGGAAGCGGTGGGTGAGAGTGGACACCCCTTCAACCACCATTTTATAGACAGTTTCCTTATACCCCCCCTTATGAATCAGCTTCGTGAATGAGGCCTACTAATGGTAAGACTGACTCATCTTATATATATATATATATATATATATATATATATATATATATATATATATATATATATATATATATATATATATATATATATATATATAAATTAAACTTTTAATATTATAATAGTATAAGGATGTATTTTAAACTTTTTAAAATACTAGGGTTTTAGAATTTAAAATTTCAAAATTAACCTTTTAATTAAATTTTAACTTCCAAAACTTAAAGGTTGCAATTTGAAACTTTTCAAAATTACTAGATCAAATTTTAAATAATTAATTAATCACATAATTTGTCATTATCTTAAAATTTGACCAAATCCATCTATTTTGATAAGGAAATCATATTGCCATTCAGCAAAATCAATTTATGGTGATAAAAACGAATTATGGTAATTATCCAAATCCAAAATAGACCAAAAATTCGAGAAATCGGCTAACAGACGATTCAACTCGTCGAGTCAGCGCATGGACTCTTTGAGTTCATCAATCATATTGTGAATCTGCTTTGATTTCTGGCTTGGACAAATCACTATTGCATAAAATCTAAAAGAAAAACATCATAGTCTCTGATACCACTGATGAGTTTTGAGCATAACAACATTCCTATGTATTCCTGTAACCCTAATTGATTTGGATCAAAGTTTTTCTCTAGTTATACATGCAAATAGAAGTTCCAAAGCAATAACCCTAATACTAGAATATAATTTTCGAAATCAATATGAAAACTAGGGTTAGAATGTTACCTTGCTTGCTATCTCGTAATAACAAGTATTCCATGGATGATCTTAACTCTTGAAAGCTTTAGTGCCTCATATGTTACACCTCTAATGGAATCACAAACACCAAAAGCAAAGTATGAGTGAGAGAGGGGCAAAAAATCAGCTAGGGTTTTGCAAAGCAGTGGCCAATTTCATGAGGTCTAAGGGCCTTTATATAGCTGTGGCTGCTAGGGTTTCCAGGGTAAACCCTAAGTCCTTGATTAGGCTCCAAGCAGCCGATGGACATCCCTTCTGAAAGGCATTGGACGATTTCTGTAGGGCCTCCCTATAGAAATTCGTCCACCCCATTCCAAGGGAGTCCAACAGCCCAGTTTGCAACTATCAGTGATTTTCAAAACCAGTCCCCGTAATTTTAATCAGTTCCTTTAATCCCAAAATTAATACCAAATTAATTTCTGATTAAATACTATTAAATAATATGATTTCTAATTAATATATTATTCTTATAATATATTAACAAATCATTAAATAACCTCTCTCTCTAAAAATCATCTTGTCAAGTTGCTATGGTGAAAGAAACCCAAAAGGACCATACTACTATCAAATCAAGTACATACCAATTATATTTATGTGCTTAGACGCCTAATCCAACGATCACAACTTCCTCTAACGAAGCCAAATTTGGACGTTCTCTATATGCACTCTCTCGGTTTAACATCAACGACGATTCTCGTTTAGATTGCTAAGGCTAAAAATTATTTCGTCAAAATTTCACTTTTTACGTTACGTAGAGTCATGCCGATTTTGTCGCAAAAACTTTGACAGGTCATAACTTCTTCGTTATAAGTCGGATTTCAGCATTCGTTATGTACGAAATCCTTCTGACATATACTATACTTTGGTTAAGATTATTTATTCTAAATAAGCTTCTATCAAAATTCATTTTTAATGCTCATTGTCTCTAAATTGACTAGCCAGAATCTGTGGGCGTTACAACTTCCCTCCGTTAAGATAATTTAGACATTTCAATTGATCATATTTTATAGACTTTGGACATGAAGATACATTCCCCATAACATGATCAATATGTTGTTTCATCCTAAACCCACCCCCCCCCCCCCCCACCAAACACTTTTCTACACAAGGTACATTTCAATCTATCCATGTTGCTTTTATCTGGGATAACACCATATTCCCAACCAACATCATCTAAATGACGTTTATGGGCACCACTGGCGATTGATCCAACAAATGTAGTCGAAGCATTAGATGATATGTGAGTGGGTATTTTTAATGTGTTAATGTGATCTTTTAATGTGTTAAATTGATATGAATATGGTGTTAATGTGATGATATACTCAATATTAGATGAAGTGATGATAAGATGATATGATATAGAGCCTGATGATTAGAGTGAGCATTTTTAATGTGTTAATGTGATATTTTTTATAACAGTTGACAATCAATGGCATGTAATGCTTCAACTACATCTATTGGATCAACCACCACTGGTGCACATAAACGTAATTCAAATGATGTTGGTTGGGAATATGGTGTTATCCCGGATAAAAGCAACATGGATAGATTGAAATGTACCTTGTGTGGAAAAGTGTTTGGTGGGGGAATTTTTAGGATGAAACAACATATTGCTCATATGACGGGGAATGTATCTTCATGTCCAAAGTCTAAAAAATATGATCAATTGAAATGTCTAAATAATATTAACAGGGGGAAGTTGAAAAAGAAAGCTAAAAAAGTGCATATTAAAGACTTAAGGGTAGAGGTGAGACAAGAATTGGATGATAGCATGGATGAATTAGAAAATTCTTTGGGGTCGATGGCACCAAATGTTATAGGCCCCATGGATAACTTCGCAAACATAATAAACCACGAAGAAATTGTGAAGGCGGAAAGGGAAAAAATGTTGATCTTAACTATATTGCCCTGAAAGAAAGAATATTAGTGGTCCATAAATTTATTAGTAGGTGGGCATATGAGAGTGCCATTCCTTTTCATGCCTTTGAAATGGATAGTTTCAAAATGATGTTGAAGGTTATTGGCTAATTTGGAATCAGGCTTCCATGTCCTACTAGATATGCTTTAAGTGACCCACTTCTAAAGCTTGAAGTTGAAAGAAACAAAAATTTGTTGAAAAAAAAACGAAAAAGAATGGAAAGAGGATGGATGCTCGATTATGATGGATGCTTGGTCCGATCGAAAGAGGAGAATCATTATGAATTTATGTGTTAATTCAAAGATGGGTACCATTTTTTTATCTTCAAAAGAATGTTCCGATGAAGCACATACAAGATAACACATGTATGAGTATGTGGAATCTTGTATTCAACAATTTTATCCCGAGATTGTTGTTCAAGTTGTGACCGATACTGTCACGAATAACATGGGGTGGCGAAGTTGCTAAAAGAGAAAAAACCATCTATTTTTTGGGCTAATTTGGAATCGGGCTTCCATGTCCTACTAGATATGCTTTAAGTGACCCACTTCTAAAGCTTGAAGTTGAAAGAAACAAAATTTTGTTGAAAAAAAAACGAAAAAGAATGGAAAGAGGATGGATGCTCGATTATGATGGATGCTTGGTCCGATCGAAAGAGGAGAATCATTATGAATTTATGTGTTAATTCAAAGATGGGTACCATTTTTTTATCTTCAAAAGAATGTTCCGATGAAGCACATACAAGATAACACATGTATGAGTATGTGGAATCTTGTATTCAACAATTTGATCCCGAGATTGTTGTTCAAGTTGTGACCGATACTGTCACGAATAACATGGGGTGGCGAAGTTGCTAAAAGAGAAAAAACCATCTATTTTTTGGGCATCATGTGCGACATATACCATTAACCTTATGCTTGAAGGTATTTACATTATTTTATTTATTTATTGTATTTATTATTTTATTTGTTTATTACTTTATTTAGTTTTAAAATGTTTAATTATATACTATAATTTGTTATTTAATCGTGTTTATTTTTCAAGGTATCGGAGTACTCCCAAGGTTTAAGAAAATCCTAGATCAAGCAAGGAAAGTAACCATATTCATTTACGCTCACCACAAAACCTTGGCGACGATGAGAAGTTACACCAACAAAAGGGAAATTATCTGACCGGGAGTCACGATATTTGCTTCCGCCTTTCTAACATTACAAAATTTGTCTGAAAAAAAAAAGGAGCAACTAAGACATATGCTCTCTAGCAACGAACGGGAGGAATGTAAATTATCCGGTAAGCCTAAAGGGATTGCCTCATAGAAAATGGTGACAAGTGTCCAATTTTGGTCCAGTGTGACAGAATGTTTAAAAGTGTTCTCCCCTTTGGTGAAAGTCCTTCGAATGGTTGATGCGGATTGGAAGCCCTCAATGGGTTTTGTTTACGGGGAGATTCAAATTGAAAAAGAAGAAATTATCAAATCTTTGGGTGGTAACGAGAAACACTACAAGCCTATTATAGATATCATAAACACAAAGATGAAAGGTCGGCTAGATTCAACTTTACATTTAACATCTTATCTTTTGAACCCATATTATCATTATAATGATACACAACTCCAATTTGATCCCGATGTAATGGATGCGGTTCTTGATTTTTTTGATACATTATTTCTTGGAGATTTAGAGATGCAAAGGCAAGTCATAACTATCGACATGCCAAAGTACAAGAAAATGTTGATAAATTTGGTTCCAATCATGCAATTAAACATTGTAAGGTGAATGATGTCGACTTTGATCTGGGTAATCCGCTTTCCTTTTAGTTATATATTTATCAATTTTATAAAATTTTGATATTTATCAATTAATAATGTGTTTTTGTTTCAAAATCGTAGCTAGTTGGTGGGGACTATTTGGTGGAACAACTCCTCATTTGACAAAGATTGCAATGAGGATTTTTCTTTAACTAGTAGTTCATTGGATTATGAAAGGAATTGGAGCACGTTTGAAGGGGTTAGTAATCTAAAGCATTAAAATTATATTTTATAAAATTTAAATATTAAGCACGTTTAAACTCTTTGTTGTGTTTAAATTTGTAGGTACATACAAAGAAACGAAATAGATTGCAGAAAAGCAAATTGAACAATCTTGTTTATGTTCAATTCAATGTTAATTTAATAGAAAAAAATAAAAAGAGAAAAGATAAAATCATGGAAGTGCTATTATCAAATCATTCTCTCTCTCGACTCAAGAATGGCTTTTTGATTGCGATGTAAATGAAGTAGACCCCAAAACGGTTGATGAAGCTCTTGCAACTAATGTTAGTCAAGCACCCCGATGAAGTCCAAAAACATGAGAACTTTTTGAGTCCAAGAGTGAGGAGAAAGTGTTAGAACAAGTTGAATATGAGTTGGATGGGGTTCAAATAATGGAAGTATGTGGGAAAAGATTAGAAGAAAATTGTTGTGCTTGTTAAACTTATTATTAAACTTTTATGGATTTGTTGGATGATGATTTTGTGTGCTTGTTAAACTTATTACTAGTATTAAACTTTTATGCTTATTTTGGATGATAAATGGTTTTGCTTGTTAAACTTATTAATGATCCCCAATTAATCTCTGTCTAACCGATTAATCCTTAGACCCTACTCCACTGCCTAGCTAACGTCTAGCGTTTTTCTGCAACCTTGTTATATATAATATATATATATATATATATATATATATATATATATATATATATATATATATATATATATATATATATATATATATATATATATATATATATATATATATATATATATATATATATATATAGGGAAGAGTTATATGGAAAATGAATGATTAGAGCAACACATATTTGAACCATTGAAAACATGACAACACATCAATAACTTCCACAATACATTACTTGTGAAGAAAGAAATGGAGACGTGTCATCTGATTATTGGTTCCGGTAGATGTTACCCTAGTTATTTGTTTTCCATAGAACTCATTCCTATATATATATATATATATATATATATATATATATATATATATATATATATATATATATATATATATATATATATATATATATATATATATATATATATAGTCCGGTTCCTCTAAGGACTCATTTTAAAGTGAGGACTCGTGAGGACACCTTAACATAATTGAAAAAAAAATCTAAAAAAATACAAATCATAAAATCGAGCATAGATCTATGTCTGGGAGAAAAAAATTGAAAAAAAGTTTTGCATCATTAAAATTGATCTATGATTCAATTTTAATTTTTTATTTTGCATCATTATAATCCATGATTCAGTTTTAATGATCCAATTTTTTTTTCAATTTTTGTTCTCCCGGACATAGATCTGTCCTCGATTTTATGATTTGTATTTTTTTTCAATTTGTTAAGGTGTCCTCATAAGTTCTCTCTTTTAAATGAGTCTTCACCCGATCCTCTATATATATATATATATATATATATATATATATATATATATATATATATATATATACTCAAAAACTAGTAGGAACCGCGATGACTATTTTTTGCCTTAATATTGAAAAAATAAATGGCCCGGATTTGGTTTTATTTATCGTCAAAATCTCGCG